>NW_023503293.1:775235-1075235 GCF_014529535.1 Bradysia coprophila
AAGAGTAGAGATCCTGCCCGCATCAGCAACACAACATTTACAAAGCAACTTAAAGCACACAGTTTAAGAGTAGAGATCCTGCCCGCATCAGCAACACAACATTTACAAAGCAACTTAAAGCACACAGTTTATTTCGAATTTATTTCCCTTACTGTACTGCCAAATTTTTAATTTATTATCTAATTGTTTTAGTCTTGATCCATTTTACAAAATAAAATTCACCTCAGCGATGGATGGATGGTTTTGATGTGTTTTTTTGATTCAATCATTAAGAAAATGTATGGTAAGCGCTATACTTGGAACTCATTTCGAATTTATTTCCCTTACGTTACTGCCAAATTTTTAATTTATTTATCTAATTGTTTTCTTGATCCATTTTACAAAATAAAATTCACCTCAGCGATGGGATGGTTTTGATGTTTTTTGATTCAATCATTAAGAAAATGTATGGCTAAGCCTATACTTGGGAACTCATTTCGAATTTATTTCCCTTACGTGTACTGCCAAATTTTTAATTTTATTATCTAATTGTTTTAGTCTTGATCCATTTTACAAAATAAAATTCACCTCAGCGATGGATGGATGGTTTTGATATGTTTTTTTGATTCAATCATTAAGAAAATGTATGCTAAGCCTATACTTGGGAACTCATTTCGAATTTATTTCCCTTACGTGTACTGCCAAATTTTTATTTATTATCTAATTGTTTTAGTCTTGATCCATTTTACAAAATAAAATTCACCTCAGCGATGGATGGATGGTTTTGATGTGTTTTTTGATTCAATCATTAAGAAAATGTATGGTACGCCTATACTTGGGAAGCTCAATTTCGAATTTATTTCCCTTACGTGTACTGCCAAATTTTTAATTTATTATCTAATTGTTTTAGTATTGATTCATTTTACAAAATAAAATTCACCTCAGCGATGGATGGATGGTTTTGATATGTTTTTTGATTCAATCATTAAGAAAATGTATGGTACGCCAGTACTTGGGAACTCAATTCGAATTTATTTCCCTTACGTGTACTGCCCAAATTTTTAATTTATTATCTAATTTTTTTAGTCTTGATCCATTTTACAAAATAAAATTCACCTCAGCGATGGATGGATGGTTTTTATGTTTTTTTTGATTCAATCATTAAGAAAATGTATGCTAAGCCTATACTTGGGAACTCAATTCGAATTTATTTCCCTTACGTGTACTGCCAAATTTTTAATTTATTATCTAATTGTTTTAGTCTTGATCCATTTTACAAAATAAAATTCACCTCAGCGATGGATGGATGGTTTTGATATGTTTTTTGATTCAATCATTAAGAAAATGTATGGTACGCCAGTACTTGGGAACTCAATTCGAATTTATTTCCCTTACGTGTACTGCCAAATTTTTAATTTATAATCTAATTGTTTTAGTCTTGATCCATGTTACAAAATAAAATTCACCTCAGCGATGGATGGATGGTTTTGATATGTTTTTTGATTCAATCATTAAGAAAATGTATGGTACGCCTATACTTGGGAACTCAATTCGAATTTATTTCCCTTACGTGTACTGCCAAATTTTTAATTTATAATCTAATTGTTTTAGTCTTGATCCATGTTACAAAATAAAATTCACCTCAGCGATGGATGGATGGTTTTGATATTTTTTTTGATTCAATCATTAAGAAAATGTATGGTACGCCTATACTTGGGAACTCATTTCGAATTTATTTCCCTTACGTGTACTGCCAAATTTTTAATTTATAATCTAATTGTTTTAGTCTTGATCCATGTTACAAAATAAAATTCACCTCAGCGATGGATGGATGGTTTTGATATGTTTTTTGATTCAATCATTAAGAAAATGTATGGTACGCCTATACTTGGGAACTCATTTCGAATTTATTTCCCTTACGTGTACTGCCAAATTTTTAACTTATTATCTAATTGTTTTAGTTTTGATTCATTTTACAAAATAAAATTCACCTCAGCGATGGATGGATGGTTTTGATATGTTTTTTGATTCAATCATTAAGAAAATGTATGCTAAGCCTATACTTGGGAACTCAATTCGAATTTATTTCCCTTACGTGTACTGCCAAATTTTTAATTTATTATCTAATTTTTTTAGTCTTGATCCATTTTACAAAATAAAATTCACCTCAGCGATGGATGGATGGTTTTTATGTTTTTTTTGATTCAATCATTAAGAAAATGTATGCTAAGCCTATACTTGGGAACTCAATTCGAATTTATTTCCCTTACGTGTACTGCCAAATTTTTAATTTATTATCTAATTGTTTTAGTCTTGATCCATTTTACAAAATAAAATTCACCTCAGCGATGGATGGATGGTTTTGATATGTTTTTTGATTCAATCATTAAGAAAATGTATGGTACGCCAGTACTTGGGAACTCAATTCGAATTTATTTCCCTTACGTGTACTGCCAAATTTTTAATTTATTATCTAATTGTTTTAGTCTTGATCCATTTTACAAAATAAAATTCACCTCAGCGATGGATGGATGGTTTTGATATGTTTTTTGATTCAATCATTAAGAAAATGTATGGTACGCCTATACTTGGGAACTCATTTCGAATTTATTTCCCTTACGTGTACTGCCAAATTTTTAATTTATTATCTAATTGTTTTAGTCTTGATCCATTTTACAAAATAAAATTCACCTCAGCGATGGATGGATGGTTTCGATGTGTTTTTTGATTCAATCATTAAGAAAATGTATGGTACGCCTATACTTGGGAACTCATTTCGAATTTATTTCCCTTACATGTACTGCCAAATTTTTAACTTATTATCTAATTGTTTTAGTTTTGATTCATTTTACAAAATGAAATTCACCTCAGCGATGGATGGATGGTTTTGATATGTTTTTTGATTCAATCATTAAGAAAATGTATGGTACGCCCATACTTGGGAACTCAATTCGAATTTATTTCCCTTACGTGGACTGCCAAATTTTTAATTTATTATCTAATTGTTTTAGTCTTGATCCATTTTACAAAATAAAATTCACCTCAGCGATGGATGGATGGTTTTGATGTGTTTTTTGATTCAATCATTAAGAAAATTGTATGGTACGCCTATACTTGGGAACTCATTTCGAATTTATTTCCCTTACGTGTACTGCCAAATTTTTAATTTGTTATCTAATTGTTTTAGTCTTGATTCATTTTACAAAATAAAATTCACCTCATCGATGGATGGATGGTTTTGATGTGTTTTTTGATTCAATCATTAAGAAAATGTATGGTACGCCTATACTTGGGAACTCATTTCGAATTTATTTCCCTTACGTGTACTGCCAAATTTTTAATTTATTATCTAATTGTTTTAGTCTTGATCCATTTTACAAAATAAAATTCACCTCAGCGATGGATGGATGGTTTTGATGTGTTTTTTGATTCAATCATTAAGAAAATGTATGGTACGCCTATACTTGGGAACTCATTTCGAATTTATTTCCCTTACGTGTACTGCCAAATTTTTAATTTATTATCTAATTGTTTTAGTCTTGATCCATTTTACAAAATAAAATTCACCTCAGCGATGGATGGATGGTTTTGATGTGTTTTTTGATTCAATCATTAAGAAAATGTATGGTACGCCTATACTTGGGAACTCATTTCGAATTTATTTCCCTTACGTGTACTGCCAAATTTTTAACTTATTATCTAATTGTTTTAGTTTTGATTCATTTTACAAAATAAAATTCACCTCAGCGATGGATGGATGGTTTTGATATGTTTTTTGATTCAATCATTAAGAAAATGTATGGTACGCCTATACTTGGGAACTCATTTCGAATTTATTTCCCTTACGTGTACTGCCAAATTTTTAATTTATTATCTAATTGTTTTAGTCTTGATCCATTTTACAAAATAAAATTCACCTTAGCGATGGATGGATGGTTTTGATGTGTTTTTTGATTCAATCACTAAGAAAATGTATGGTACGCCTATACTTGGGAACTCATTTCGAATTTATTTCCCTTACGTGTACTGCCAAATTTTTAATTTGTTATCTAATTGTTTTAGTCTTGATTCATTTTACAAAATAAAATTCACCTCAGCGATGGATGGATGGTTTTGATGTGTTTTTTGATTCAATCATTAAGAAAATGTATGGTACGCCTATACTTGGGAACTCATTTCGAATTTATTTCCCTTACGTGTACTGCCAAATTTTTAATTTATTATCTAATTGTTTTAGTCTTGATCCATTTTACAAAATAAAATTCACCTCAGCGATGGATGGATGGTTTTGATGTGTTTTTTGATTCAATCATTAAGAAAATGTATGGTACGCCTATACTTGAGAACTCATTTCGAATTTATTTCCCTTACGTGTACTGCCAAATTTTAAATTTATTATCGAATTGTTTTTGTCTTGATTCATTTTACAAAATAAAATTCACCTCAGCGATGGATGGATGGTTTTGATGTGTTTTTTGATTCAATCATTAAGAAAACGTATGGTACGCCTATACTTGGGAACTCATTTCGAACTTATTTCCCTTACGTGTACTGCCAAATTTTTAATTTATTATCTAATTGTTTTAGTCTTGATCCATTTTACAAAATAAAATTCACCTCAGCGATGGATGGATGGTTTTGATGTGTTTTTTGATTCAATCATTAAGAAAATGTATGGTACGCCTATACTTGGGAACTCATTTCGAATTTATTTCCCTTACGTGTACTGCCAAATTTTTAATTTATTATCTAATTGTTTTAGTCTTGATCCATTTTACAAAATAAAATTCACCTCAGCGATGGATGGATGGTTTTGATGTGTTTTTTGATTCAATCATTAAGAAAATGTATGGTACGACTATACTTGGGAACTCATTTCGAATTTATTTCCCTTACGTGTACTGCCAAATTTTTAATTTATTATCTAATTGTTTTTGTCTTGATCCATTTTACAAAATAAAATTCACCTCAGCGATGGATGGATGGTTTTGATGTGTTTTTTGATTCAATCATTAAGAAAATGTATGGTACGCCTATACTTGGGAACTCATTTCGAATTTATGTCCCTTACGTGTACTGCCAAATTTTTAATTTATTATCTAATTGTTTTAGTCTTGATTCATTTTACAAAATAAAATTCACCTCAGCGATGGATGGATGGTTTTGATGTGTTTTTTGATTCAATCATTAAGAAAATGTATGGTACGCCTATACTTGAGAACTCATTTCGAATTTATTTCCCTTACGTGTACTGCCAAATTTTTAATTTATTATCGAATTGTTTTAGTCTTGATTCATTTTACAAAATAAAATTCACCTCAGCGATGGATGGATGGTTTTGATGTGTTTTTTGATTCAATCATTAAGAAAATGTATGGTACGCCTATACTTGGGAACTCATTTCGAATTTATTTCCCTTACGTGTACTGCCAAATTTTTAATTTATTATCGAATTGTTTTAGTCCTGATTCATTTTACAAAATAAAATTCACCTCAGCGATGGATGGATGGTTTTGATGTGTTTTTTGATTCAATCATTAAGAAAATGTATGGTACGACTATACTTGGGAACTCATTTCGAATTTATTTCCCTTACGTGTACTGCCAAATTTTTAATTTATTATCTAATTGTTTTAGTCTTGATCCATTTTACAAAATAAAATTCACCTCAGCGATGGATGGATGGTTTTGATGTGTTTTTTGATTCAATCATTAAGAAAATGTATGGTACGACTATACTTGGGAACTCATTTCGAATTTATTTCCCTTACGTGTACTGCCAAATTTTTAATTTATTATCTAATTGTTTTTGTCTTGATCCATTTTACAAAATAAAATTCACCTCAGCGATGGATGGATGGTTTTGATGTGTTTTTTGATTCAATCATTAAGAAAATGTATGGTACGCCTATACTTGGGAACTCATTTCGAATTTATTTCCCTTACGTGTACTGCCAAATTTTTAATTTATTATCTAATTGTTTTAGTCTTGATTCATTTTACAAAATAAAATTCACCTCAGCGATGGATGGATGGTTTTGATGTGTTTTTTGATTCAATCATTAAGAAAATGTATGGTACGCCTATACTTGAGAACTCATTTCGAATTTATTTCCCTTACGTGTACTGCCAAATTTTTAATTTATTATCGAATTGTTTTAGTCTTGATTCATTTTACAAAATAAAATTCACCTCAGCGATGGATGGATGGTTTTGATGTGTTTTTTGATTCAATCATTAAGAAAATGTATGGTACGCCTATACTTGGGAACTCATTTCGAATTTATTTCCCTTACGTGTACTGCCAAATTTTTAATTTATTATCTAATTGTTTTAGTCTTGATCCATTTTACAAAATAAAATTCACCTCAGCGATGGATGGATGGTTTTGATGTGTTTTTTGATTCAATCATTAAGAAAATGTATGGTACGCCTATACTTGGGAACTCATTTCGAATTTATTTCCCTTACGTGTACTGCCAAATTTTTAATTTATTATCTAATTGTTTTTGTCTTGATCCATTTTACAAAATAAAATTCACCTTAGCGATGGATGGATGGTTTTGATGTGTTTTTTGATTCAATCATTAAGAAAATGTATGGTACGCCTATACTTGGGAACTCATTTCGAATTTATTTCCCTTACGTGTACTGCCAAATTTTTAATTTATTATCTAATTGTTTTTGTCTTGATCCATTTTACAAAATAAAATTCACCTCAGCGATGGATGGATGGTTTTGATGTGTTTTTTGATTCAATCATTTAGAAAATGTATGGTACGCCTATACTTGGGAACTCATTTCGAATTTATTTCCCTTACGTGTACTGCCAAATTTTTAATTTATTATCGAATTGTTTTAGTCTTGATTCATTTTACAAAATAAAATTCACCTCAGCGATGGGTGGATGGTTTTGATGTGTTTTTTGATTCAATCATTAAGAAAATGTATGGTACGCCTATACTTGGGAACTCATTTCGAATTTATTTCCCTTACGTGAACTGCCAAATTTTTAATTTATTATCTAATTGTTTTAGTCTTGATCCATTTTAGAAAATAAAATTCACCTCAGCGATGGATGGATGGTTTTGATGTGTTTTTTGATTCAATCATTAAGAAAATGTATGGTACGCCTATACTTGAGAACTCATTTCGAATTTATTTCCTTTACGTGTACTGCCAAATTTTTAATTTATTATCGAATTGTTTTAGTCTTGATTCAATTTACAAAATAAAATTCACCTCAGCGATGGATGGATGGTTTTGATGTGTTTTTTGATTCAATCATTTAGAAAATGTATGGTACGCCTATACTTGGGAACTCATTTCGAATTTATTTCCCTTACGTGTACTGCCAAATTTTTAATTTATTATCGAATTGTTTTAGTCTTGATTCATTTTACAAAATAAAATTCACCTCAGCGATGGGTGGATGGTTTTGATGTGTTTTTTGATTCAATCATTAAGAAAATGTATGGTACGCCTATACTTGGGAACTCATTTCGAATTTATTTCCTTTACGTGTACTGCCAAATTTTTAATTTATTATCGAATTGTTTTAGTCTTGATTCAATTTACAAAATAAAATTCACCTCAGCGATGGATGGATGGTTTTGATGTGTTTTTTGATTCAATCATTAAGAAAATGTATGGTACGCCTATACTTGGGAACTCATTTCGAATTTATTTCCCTTACGTGTACTGCCAAATTTTTAATTTATTATTTAATTGTTTTAGTCTTGATCCATTTTAGAAAATAAAATTCACCTCAGCGATGGATGGATGGTTTTGATGTGTTTTTTGATTCAATCATTAAGAAAATGTATGGTACGCCTATACTTGAGAACTCATTTCGAATTTATTTCCCTTACGTGTACTGCCAAATTTTTAATTTATTATCTAATTGTTTTAGTCTTGATCCATTTTACAAAATAAAATTCACCTGAGCGATGGATGGATGGTTTTGATGTGTTTTTTGATTCAATCATTAAGAAAATGTATGGTACGCCTATACTTGGGAACTCATTTCGAATTTATTTCCCTTACGTGTACCGCCAAATTTTTAATTTATTATCTAATTGTTTTAGTCTTGATTCATTTTACAAAATAAAATTCACCTCAGCGATGGATGGATGGTTTTGATGTGTTTTTTGATTCAATCATTAAGAAAATGTATGGTACGCCTATACTTGGGAACTCATTTCGAATTTATTTCCCTTACGTGTACTGCCAAATTTTTAATTTATTATCTAATTGTTTTAGTCTTGATCCATTTTACAAAATAAAATTCACCTCAGCGATGGATGGATGGTTTTGATGTGTTTTTTGATTCAATCATTAAGAAAATGTATGGTACGCCTATACTTGGGAACTCATTTCGAATTTATTTCCCTTACGTGTACTGACAAATTTTTAATTTATTATCTAATTGTTTTTGTCTTGATCCATTTTACAAAATAAAATTCACCTTAGCGATGGATGGATGGTTTTGATGTGTTTTTTGATTCAATCATTAAGAAAATGTATGGTACGCCTATACTTGGGAACTCATTTCGAATTTATTTCCCTTACGTGTACTGCCAAATTTTTAATTTATTATCTAATTGTTTTAGTCTTGATCCATTTTACAAAATAAAATTCACCTTAGCGATGGATGGATGGTTTTGATGTGTTTTTTGATTCAATCATTAAGAAAATGTATGGTACGCCTATACTTGGGAACTCATTTCGAATTTATTTCCCTTACGTGTACTGCCAAATTTTTAATTTATTATCTAATTGTTTTTGTCTTGATCCATTTTACAAAATAAAATTCACCTCAGCGATGGATGGATGGTTTTGATGTGTTTTTTGATTCAATCATTTAGAAAATGTATGGTACGCCTATACTTGGGAACTCATTTCGAATTTATTTCCCTTACGTGTACTGCCAAATTTTTAATTTATTATCTAATTGTTTTAGTCTTGATCCATTTTACAAAATAAAATTCACCTCAGCGATGGATGGATGGTTTTGATGTGTTTTTTGATTCAATCATTAAGAAAATGTATGGTACGCCTATACTTGGGAGCTCAATTCGAATTTATTTCCCTTACGTGTACTGCCAAATTTTTAATTTATTATCTAATTGTTTTAGTCTTGATTCATTTTACAAAATAAAATTCACCTCAGCGATGGATGGATGGTTTTGATATGTTTTTTGATTCAATCATTAAGAAAATGTATGGTACGCCTATACTTGAGAACTCATTTCGAATTTATTTCCTTTACGTGTACTGCCAAATTTTTAATTTATTATCGAATTGTTTTAGTCTTGATTCAATTTACAAAATAAAATTAACCTCAGCGATGGATGGATGGTTTTGATGTGTTTTTTGATTCAATCATTTAGAAAATGTATGGTACGCCTATACTTGATAACTCATTTCGAATTTATTTCCTTTACGTGTACTGCCAAATTTTTAATTTATTATCGAATTGTTTTAGTCTTGATTCAATTTACAAAATAAAATTCACCTCAGCGATGGATGGATGGTTTTGATGTGTTTTTTGATTCAATCATTTAGAAAATGTATGGTACGCCTATACTTGAGAACTCATTTCGAATTTATTTCCTTTACGTGTACTGCCAAATTTTTAATTTATTATCGAATTGTTTTAGTCTTGATTCAATTTACAAAATAAAATTCACCTCAGCGATGGATGGATGGTTTTGATGTGTTTTTTGATTCAATCATTAAGAAAATGTATGGTACGACTATACTTGGGAACTCATTTCGAATTTATTTCCCTTACGTGTACTGCCAAATTTTTAATTTATTATCGAATTGTTTTAGTCTTGATTCATTTTACAAAATAAAATTCACCTCAGCGATGGATGGATGGTTTTGATGTGTTTTTTGATTCAATCATTAAGAAAATGTATGGTACGCCTATACTTGAGAACTCATTTCGAATTTATTTCCTTTACGTGTACTGCCAAATTTTTAATTTATTATCGAATTGTTTTAGTCTTGATTCAATTTACAAAATAAAATTCACCTCAGCGATGGATGGATGGTTTTGATGTGTTTTTTGATTCAATCATTAAGAAAATGTATGGTACGCCTATACTTGAGAACTCATTTCGAATTTATTTCCTTTACGTGTACTGCCAAATTTTTAATTTATTATCGAATTGTTTTAGTCTTGATTCAATTTACAAAATAAAATTCACCTCAGCGATGGATGGATGGTTTTGATGTGTTTTTTGATTCAATCATTTAGAAAATGTATGGTACGCCTATACTTGGGAACTCATTTCGAATTTATTTCCCTTACGTGTACTGCCAAATTTTTAATTTATTATCGAATTGTTTTAGTCTTGATTCAATTTACAAAATAAAATTCACCTCAGCGATGGATGGATGGTTTTGATGTGTTTTTTGATTCAATCATTTAGAAAATGTATGGTACGCCTATACTTGAGAACTCATTTCGAATTTATTTCCTTTACGTGTACTGCCAAATTTTTAATTTATTATCGAATTGTTTTAGTCTTGATTCAATTTACAAAATAAAATTCACCTCAGCGATGGATGGATGGTTTTGATGTGTTTTTTGATTCAATCATTTAGAAAATGTATGGTACGCCTATACTTGAGAACTCATTTCGAATTTATTTCCTTTACGTGTACTGCCAAATTTTTAATTTATTATCGAATTGTTTTAGTCTTGATTCAATTTACAAAATAAAATTCACCTCAGCGATGGATGGATGGTTTTGATGTGTTTTTTGATTCAATCATTTAGAAAATGTATGGTACGCCTATACTTGAGAACTCATTTCGAATTTATTTCCTTTACGTGTACTGCCAAATTTTTAATTTATTATCGAATTGTTTTAGTCTTGATTCAATTTACAAAATAAAATTCACCTCAGCGATGGATGGATGGTTTTGATGTGTTTTTTGATTCAATCATTTAGAAAATGTATGGTACGCCTATACTTGAGAACTCATTTCGAATTTATTTCCTTTACGTGTACTGCCAAATTTTTAATTTATTATCGAATTGTTTTAGTCTTGATTCAATTTACAAAATAAAATTCACCTCAGCGATGGATGGATGGTTTTGATGTGTTTTTTGATTCAATCATTAAGAAAATGTATGGTACGACTATACTTGGGAACTCATTTCGAATTTATTTCCCTTACGTGTACTGCCAAATTTTTAATTTATTATCGAATTGTTTTAGTCTTGATTCATTTTACAAAATAAAATTCACCTCAGCGATGGATGGATGGTTTTGATGTGTTTTTTGATTCAATCATTAAGAAAATGTATGGTACGCCTATACTTGGGAACTCATTTCGAATTTATTTCCTTTACGTGTACTGCCAAATTTTTAATTTATTATCTAATTGTTTTTGTCTTGATCCATTTTACAAAATAAAATTCACCTTAGCGATGGATGGATGGTTTTGATGTGTTTTTTGATTCAATCATTAAGAAAATGTATGGTACGCCTATACTTGGGAACTCATTTCGAATTTATTTCCTTTACGTGTACTGCCAAATTTTTAATTTATTATCGAATTGTTTTAGTCTTGATTCAATTTACAAAATAAAATTCACCTCAGCGATGGATGGATGGTTTTGATGTGTTTTTTGATTCAATCATTAAGAAAATGTATGGTACGCCTATACTTGGGAACTCATTTCGAATTTATTTCCTTTACGTGTACTGCCAAATTTTTAATTTATTATCGAATTGTTTTAGTCTTGATTCAATTTACAAAATAAAATTCACCTCAGCGATGGATGGATGGTTTTGATGTGTTTTTTGATTCAATCATTTAGAAAATGTATGGTACGCCTATACTTGAGAACTCATTTCGAATTTATTTCCTTTACGTGTACTGCCAAATTTTTAATTTATTATCGAATTGTTTTAGTCTTGATTCAATTTACAAAATAAAATTCACCTCAGCGATGGATGGATGGTTTTGATGTGTTTTTTGATTCAATCATTAAGAAAATGTATGGTACGACTATACTTGGGAACTCATTTCGAATTTATTTCCCTTACGTGTACTGCCAAATTTTTAATTTATTATCGAATTGTTTTAGTCTTGATTCATTTTACAAAATAAAATTCACCTCAGCGATGGATGGATGGTTTTGATGTGTTTTTTGATTCAATCATTAAGAAAATGTATGGTACGCCTATACTTGGGAACTCATTTCGAATTTATTTCCTTTACGTGTACTGCCAAATTTTTAATTTATTATCTAATTGTTTTTGTCTTGATCCATTTTACAAAATAAAATTCACCTTAGCGATGGATGGATGGTTTTGATGTGTTTTTTGATTCAATCATTAAGAAAATGTATGGTACGCCTATACTTGGGAACTCATTTCGAATTTATTTCCTTTACGTGTACTGCCAAATTTTTAATTTATTATCGAATTGTTTTAGTCTTGATTCAATTTACAAAATAAAATTCACCTCAGCGATGGATGGATGGTTTTGATGTGTTTTTTGATTCAATCATTAAGAAAATGTATGGTACGCCTATACTTGGGAACTCATTTCGAATTTATTTCCTTTACGTGTACTGCCAAATTTTTAATTTATTATCGAATTGTTTTAGTCTTGATTCAATTTACAAAATAAAATTCACCTCAGCGATGGATGGATGGTTTTGATGTGTTTTTTGATTCAATCATTAAGAAAATGTATGGTACGCCTATACTTGAGAACTCATTTCGAATTTATTTCCTTTACGTGTACTGCCAAATTTTTAATTTATTATCGAATTGTTTTAGTCTTGATTCAATTTACAAAATAAAATTCACCTCAGCGATGGATGGATGGTTTTGATGTGTTTTTTGATTCAATCATTTAGAAAATGTATGGTACGCCTATACTTGAGAACTCATTTCGAATTTATTTCCTTTACGTGTACTGCCAAATTTTTAATTTATTATCGAATTGTTTTAGTCTTGATTCAATTTACAAAATAAAATTCACCTCAGCGATGGATGGATGGTTTTGATGTGTTTTTTGATTCAATCATTAAGAAAATGTATGGTACGACTATACTTGGGAACTCATTTCGAATTTATTTCCCTTACGTGTACTGCCAAATTTTTAATTTATTATCGAATTGTTTTAGTCTTGATTCATTTTACAAAATAAAATTCACCTCAGCGATGGATGGATGGTTTTGATGTGTTTTTTGATTCAATCATTAAGAAAATGTATGGTACGCCTATACTTGGGAACTCATTTCGAATTTATTTCCTTTACGTGTACTGCCAAATTTTTAATTTATTATCTAATTGTTTTTGTCTTGATCCATTTTACAAAATAAAATTCACCTTAGCGATGGATGGATGGTTTTGATGTGTTTTTTGATTCAATCATTAAGAAAATGTATGGTACGCCTATACTTGGGAACTCATTTCGAATTTATTTCCTTTACGTGTACTGCCAAATTTTTAATTTATTATCGAATTGTTTTAGTCTTGATTCAATTTACAAAATAAAATTCACCTCAGCGATGGATGGATGGTTTTGATGTGTTTTTTGATTCAATCATTAAGAAAATGTATGGTACGCCTATACTTGGGAACTCATTTCGAATTTATTTCCTTTACGTGTACTGCCAAATTTTTAATTTATTATCGAATTGTTTTAGTCTTGATTCAATTTACAAAATAAAATTCACCTCAGCGATGGATGGATGGTTTTGATGTGTTTTTTGATTCAATCATTAAGAAAATGTATGGTACGCCTATACTTGGGAACTCATTTCGAATTTATTTCCCTTACGTGTACTGCCAAATTTTTAATTTATTATCTAATTGTTTTAGTCTTGATCCATTTTAGAAAATAAAATTCACCTCAGCGATGGATGGATGGTTTTGATGTGTTTTTTGATTCAATCATTAAGAAAATGTATGGTACGCCTATACTTGAGAACTCATTTCGAATTTATTTCCCTTACGTGTACTGCCAAATTTTTAATTTATTATCTAATTGTTTTAGTCTTGATCCATTTTACAAAATAAAATTCACCTGAGCGATGGATGGATGGTTTTGATGTGTTTTTTGATTCAATCATTAAGAAAATGTATGGTACGCCTATACTTGGGAACTCATTTCGAATTTATTTCCCTTACGTGTACTGCCAAATTTTTAATTTATTATCTAATTGTTTTTGTCTTGATCCATTTTACAAAATAAAATTCACCTTAGCGATGGATGGATGGTTTTGATGTGTTTTTTGATTCAATCATTAAGAAAATGTATGGTACGCCTATACTTGGGAACTCATTTCGAATTTATTTCCCTTACGTGTACTGCCAAATTTTTAATTTATTATCTAATTGTTTTAGTCTTGATCCATTTTACAAAATAAAATTCACCTTAGCGATGGATGGATGGTTTTGATGTGTTTTTTGATTCAATCATTAAGAAAATGTATGGTACGCCTATACTTGGGAACTCATTTCGAATTTATTTCCCTTACGTGTACTGCCAAATTTTTAATTTATTATCTAATTGTTTTTGTCTTGATCCATTTTAGAAAATAAAATTCACCTCAGCGATGGATGGATGGTTTTGATGTGTTTTTTGATTCAATCATTAAGAAAATGTATGGTACGCCTATACTTGGGAACTCAATTCGAATTTATTTCCTTTACGTGTACTGCCAAATTTTTAATTTATTATCTAATTGTTTTAGTCTTGATCCATTTTAGAAAATAAAATTCACCTCAGCGATGGATGGATGGTTTTGATGTGTTTTTTGATTCAATCATTAAGAAAATGTATGGTACGCCTATACTTGAGAACTCATTTCGAATTTATTTCCTTTACGTGTACTGCCAAATTTTTAATTTATTATCGAATTGTTTTAGTCTTGATTCAATTTACAAAATAAAATTCACCTCAGCGATGGATGGATGGTTTTGATGTGTTTTTTGATTCAATCATTTAGAAAATGTATGGTACGCCTATACTTGGGAACTCATTTCGAATTTATTTCCCTTACGTGTACTGCCAAATTTTTAATTTATTATCGAATTGTTTTAGTCTTGATTCAATTTACAAAATAAAATTCACCTCAGCGATGGATGGATGGTTTTGATGTGTTTTTTGATTCAATCATTTAGAAAATGTATGGTACGCCTATACTTGAGAACTCATTTCGAATTTATTTCCTTTACGTGTACTGCCAAATTTTTAATTTATTATCGAATTGTTTTAGTCTTGATTCAATTTACAAAATAAAATTCACCTCAGCGATGGATGGATGGTTTTGATGTGTTTTTTGATTCAATCATTTAGAAAATGTATGGTACGCCTATACTTGGGAACTCAATTCGAATTTATTTCCTTTACGTGTACTGCCAAATTTTTAATTTATTATCTAATTGTTTTAGTCTTGATCCATTTTAGAAAATAAAATTCACCTCAGCGATGGATGGATGGTTTTGATGTGTTTTTTGATTCAATCATTAAGAAAATGTATGGTACGCCTATACTTGAGAACTCATTTCGAATTTATTTCCTTTACGTGTACTGCCAAATTTTTAATTTATTATGGAATTGTTTTAGTCTTGATTCAATTTACAAAATAAAATTCACCTCAGCGATGGATGGATGGTTTTGATGTGTTTTTTGATTCAATCATTTAGAAAATGTATGGTACGCCTATACTTGGGAACTCATTTCGAATTTATTTCCCTTACGTGTACTGCCAAATTTTTAATTTATTATCGAATTGTTTTAGTCTTGATTCAATTTACAAAATAAAATTCACCTCAGCGATGGATGGATGGTTTTGATGTGTTTTTTGATTCAATCATTTAGAAAATGTATGGTACGCCTATACTTGAGAACTCATTTCGAATTTATTTCCTTTACGTGTACTGCCAAATTTTTAATTTATTATCGAATTGTTTTAGTCTTGATTCAATTTACAAAATAAAATTCACCTCAGCGATGGATGGATGGTTTTGATGTGTTTTTTGATTCAATCATTTAGAAAATGTATGGTACGCCTATACTTGAGAACTCATTTCGAATTTATTTCCTTTACGTGTACTGCCAAATTTTTAATTTATTATCGAATTGTTTTAGTCTTGATTCAATTTACAAAATAAAATTCACCTCAGCGATGGATGGATGGTTTTGATGTGTTTTTTGATTCAATCATTAAGAAAATGTATGGTACGCCTATACTTGAGAACTCATTTCGAATTTATTTCCTTTACGTGTACTGCCAAATTTTTAATTTATTATCGAATTGTTTTAGTCTTGATTCAATTTACAAAATAAAATTCACCTCAGCGATGGATGGATGGTTTTGATGTGTTTTTTGATTCAATCATTTAGAAAATGTATGGTACGCCTATACTTGAGAACTCATTTCGAATTTATTTCCTTTACGTGTACTGCCAAATTTTTAATTTATTATCGAATTGTTTTAGTCTTGATTCAATTTACAAAATAAAATTCACCTCAGCGATGGATGGATGGTTTTGATGTGTTTTTTGATTCAATCATTAAGAAAATGTATGGTACGCCTATACTTGAGAACTCATTTCGAATTTATTTCCTTTACGTGTACTGCCAAATTTTTAATTTATTATCGAATTGTTTTAGTCTTGATTCAATTTACAAAATAAAATTCACCTCAGCGATGGATGGATGGTTTTGATGTGTTTTTTGATTCAATCATTTAGAAAATGTATGGTACGCCTATACTTGGGAACTCATTTCGAATTTATTTCCCTTACGTGTACTGCCAAATTTTTAATTTATTATCGAATTGTTTTAGTCTTGATTCAATTTACAAAATAAAATTCACCTCAGCGATGGATGGATGGTTTTGATGTGTTTTTTGATTCAATCATTTAGAAAATGTATGGTACGCCTATACTTGAGAACTCATTTCGAATTTATTTCCTTTACGTGTACTGCCAAATTTTTAATTTATTATCGAATTGTTTTAGTCTTGATTCAATTTACAAAATAAAATTCACCTCAGCGATGGATGGATGGTTTTGATGTGTTTTTTGATTCAATCATTTAGAAAATGTATGGTACGCCTATACTTGAGAACTCATTTCGAATTTATTTCCTTTACGTGTACTGCCAAATTTTTAATTTATTATCGAATTGTTTTAGTCTTGATTCAATTTACAAAATAAAATTCACCTCAGCGATGGATGGATGGTTTTGATGTGTTTTTTGATTCAATCATTTAGAAAATGTATGGTACGCCTATACTTGAGAACTCATTTCGAATTTATTTCCTTTACGTGTACTGCCAAATTTTTAATTTATTATCGAATTGTTTTAGTCTTGATTCAATTTACAAAATAAAATTCACCTCAGCGATGGATGGATGGTTTTGATGTGTTTTTTGATTCAATCATTAAGAAAATGTATGGTACGCCTATACTTGAGAACTCATTTCGAATTTATTTCCTTTACGTGTACTGCCAAATTTTTAATTTATTATCGAATTGTTTTAGTCTTGATTCAATTTACAAAATAAAATTCACCTCAGCGATGGATGGATGGTTTTGATGTGTTTTTTGATTCAATCATTTAGAAAATGTATGGTACGCCTATACTTGAGAACTCATTTCGAATTTATTTCCTTTACGTGTACTGCCAAATTTTTAATTTATTATCGAATTGTTTTAGTCTTGATTCAATTTACAAAATAAAATTCACCTCAGCGATGGATGGATGGTTTTGATGTGTTTTTTGATTCAATCATTAAGAAAATGTATGGTACGACTATACTTGGGAACTCATTTCGAATTTATTTCCCTTACGTGTACTGCCAAATTTTTAATTTATTATCGAATTGTTTTAGTCTTGATTCATTTTACAAAATAAAATTCACCTCAGCGATGGATGGATGGTTTTGATGTGTTTTTTGATTCAATCATTAAGAAAATGTATGGTACGCCTATACTTGGGAACTCATTTCGAATTTATTTCCTTTACGTGTACTGCCAAATTTTTAATTTATTATCGAATTGTTTTAGTCTTGATTCAATTTACAAAATAAAATTCACCTCAGCGATGGATGGATGGTTTTGATGTGTTTTTTGATTCAATCATTAAGAAAATGTATGGTACGCCTATACTTGGGAACTCATTTCGAATTTATTTCCTTTACGTGTACTGCCAAATTTTTAATTTATTATCGAATTGTTTTAGTCTTGATTCAATTTACAAAATAAAATTCACCTCAGCGATGGATGGATGGTTTTGATGTGTTTTTTGATTCAATCATTAAGAAAATGTATGGTACGCCTATACTTGGGAACTCATTTCGAATTTATTTCCCTTACGTGTACTGCCAAATTTTTAATTTATTATCTAATTGTTTTAGTCTTGATCCATTTTAGAAAATAAAATTCACCTCAGCGATGGATGGATGGTTTTGATGTGTTTTTTGATTCAATCATTAAGAAAATGTATGGTACGCCTATACTTGGGCACTCATTTCGAATTTATTTCCTTTACGTGAACTGCCAAATTTTTAATTTATTATCGAATTGTTTTAGTCTTGATCCATTTTACAAAATAAAATTCACCTGAGCGATGGATGGATGGTTTTGATGTGTTTTTTGATTCAATCATTAAGAAAATGTATGGTACGACTATACTTGGGAACTCATTTCGAATTTATTTCCTTTACGTGTACTGCCAAATTTTTAATTTATTATCGAATTGTTTTAGTCTTGATTCATTTTACAAAATAAAATTCACCTCAGCGATGGATGGATGGTTTTGATGTGTTTTTTGATTCAATCATTAAGAAAATGTATGGTACGACTATACTTGGGAACTCATTTCGAATTTATTTCCCTTACGTGTACTGCCAAATTTTTAATTTATTATCGAATTGTTTTAGTCTTGATTCATTTTACAAAATAAAATTCACCTCAGCGATGGATGGATGGTTTTGATGTGTTTTTTGATTCAATCATTAAGAAAATGTATGGTACGCCTATACTTGGGAACTCATTTCGAATTTATTTCCTTTACGTGTACTGCCAAATTTTTAATTTATTATCGAATTGTTTTAGTCTTGATTCATTTTACAAAATAAAATTCACCTCAGCGATGGATGGATGGTTTTGATGTGTTTTTTGATTCAATCATTAAGAAAATGTATGGTACGACTATACTTGGGAACTCATTTCGAATTTATTTCCTTTACGTGTACTGCCAAATTTTTAATTTATTATCGAATTGTTTTAGTCTTGATTCAATTTACAAAATAAAATTCACCTCAGCGATGGATGGATGGTTTTGATGTGTTTTTTGATTCAATCATTAAGAAAATGTATGGTACGACTATACTTGGGAACTCATTTCGAATTTATTTCCCTTACGTGTACTGCCAAATTTTTAATTTATTATCGAATTGTTTTAGTCTTGATTCATTTTACAAAATAAAATTCACCTCAGCGATGGATGGATGGTTTTGATGTGTTTTTTGATTCAATCATTAAGAAAATGTATGGTACGCCTATACTTGGGAACTCATTTCGAATTTATTTCCTTTACGTGTACTGCCAAATTTTTAATTTATTATCGAATTGTTTTAGTCTTGATTCAATTTACAAAATAAAATTCACCTCAGCGATGGATGGATGGTTTTGATGTGTTTTTTGATTCAATCATTAAGAAAGTGTATGGTACGCCTATACTTGGGAACTCATTTCGAATTTATTTCCTTTACGTGTACTGCCAAATTTTTAATTTATTATCGAATTGTTTTAGTCTTGATCCATTTTACAAAATAAAATTCACCTGAGCGATGGATGGATGGTTTTGATGTGTTTTTTGATTCAATCATTAAGAAAATGTATGGTACGCCTATACTTGGGAACTCATTTCGAATTTATTTCCCTTACGTGTACTGCCAAATTTTTAATTTATTATTTAATTGTTTTAGTCTTGATCCATTTTAGAAAATAAAATTCACCTCAGCGATGGATGGATGGTTTTGATGTGTTTTTTGATTCAATCATTAAGAAAATGTATGGTACGCCTATACTTGAGAACTCATTTCGAATTTATTTCCCTTACGTGTACTGCCAAATTTTTAATTTATTATCTAATTGTTTTAGTCTTGATCCATTTTACAAAATAAAATTCACCTGAGCGATGGATGGATGGTTTTGATGTGTTTTTTGATTCAATCATTAAGAAAATGTATGGTACGCCTATACTTGGGAACTCATTTCGAATTTATTTCCCTTACGTGTACCGCCAAATTTTTAATTTATTATCTAATTGTTTTAATCTTGATTCATTTTACAAAATAAAATTCACCTCAGCGATGGATGGATGGTTTTGATGTGTTTTTTGATTCAATCATTAAGAAAATGTATGGTACGCCTATACTTGGGAACTCATTTCGAATTTATTTCCCTTACGTGTACTGCCAAATTTTTAATTTATTATCTAGTTGTTTTAGTCTTGATCCATTTTACAAAAAAAAATTCACCTGAGCGATGGATGGATGGTTTTGATGTGTTTTTTGATTCAATCATTAAGAAAATGTATGGTACGCCTATACTTGGGAACTCATTTCGAATTTATTTCCCTTACGTGTACTGACAAATTTTTAATTTATTATCTAATTGTTTTTGTCTTGATCCATTTAACAAAATAAAATTCACCTTAGCGATGGATGGATGGTTTTGATGTGTTTTTTGATTCAATCATTAAGAAAATGTATGGTACGCCTATACTTGGGAACTCATTTCGAATTTATTTCCCTTACGTGTACTGCCAAATTTTTAATTTATTATCTAATTGTTTTAGTCTTGATCCATTTTACAAAATAAAATTCACCTTAGCGATGGATGGATGGTTTTGATGTGTTTTTTGATTTAATCATTATGAAAATGTATGGTACGCCTATACTTGGGAACTCATTTCGAATTTATTTCCCTTACGTGTACTGCCAAATTTTTAATTTATTATCTAGTTGTTTTAGTCTTGATCCATTTTACAAAAAAAAATTCACCTGAGCGATGGATGGATGGTTTTGATGTGTTTTTTGATTCAATCATTAAGAAAATGTATGGTACGCCTATACTTGGGAACTCATTTCGAATTTATTTCCCTTACGTGTACTGCCAAATTTTTAATTTATTATCTAATTGTTTTAGTCTTGATCCATTTTACAAAATAAAATTCACCTTAGCGATGGATGGATGGTTTTGATGTGTTTTTTGATTCAATCATTAAGAAAATGTATGGTACGCCTATACTTGGGAACTCATTTCGAATTTATTTCCCTTACGTGTACTGCCAAATTTTTAATTTATTATCTAATTGTTTTAGTCTTGATCCATTTTACAAAATAAAATTCACCTTAGCGATGGATGGATGGTTTTGATGTGTTTTTTGATTTAATCATTATGAAAATGTATGGTACGCCTATACTTGGGAACTCATTTCGAATTTATTTCCCTTACGTGTACTGCCAAATTTTTAATTTATTATCTAATTGTTTTAGTCTTGATCCATTTTACAAAATAAAATTCACCTTAGCGATGGATGGATGGTTTTGATGTGTTTTTTGATTCAATCATTAAGAAAATGTATGGTACGCCTATACTTGGGAACTCATTTCGAATTTATTTCCCTTACGTGTACTGCCAAATTTTTAATTTATTATCTAATTGTTTTAGTCTTGATTCATTTTACAAAATAAAATTCACCTCAGCGATGGATGGATGGTTTTGATGTGTTTTTTGATTCAATCATTAAGAAAATGTATGGTACGCCTATACTTGGGAACTCATTTCGAATTTATTTCCCTTACGTGTACTGCCAAATTTTTAATTTATTATCTAGTTGTTTTAGTCTTGATCCATTTTACAAAATAAAATTCACCTTAGCGATGGATGGATGGTTTTGATGTGTTTTTTGATTCAATCATTAAGAAAATGTATGGTACGCCTATACTTGGGAACTCATTTCGAATTTATTTCCCTTACGTGTACTGCCAAATTTTTAATTTATTATCTAATTGTTTTAGTCTTGATTCATTTTACAAAATAACATTCACCTCAGCGATGGATGGATGGTTTTCATATTGAGGACATTCGATATTTTTAGCGTTGCGAATTTGCAGCGGACTATTAGAATATCTATGAGGAAAAGTTACATAGAAAGCGAATAAAGGAAAAATCATCTTGCCATGCCGTGGATTCGAACACGGAACGCCTCGATTATGAGTCGAAAGCTCTAGCGCCAAAGCCGTCAAACCGAGATACAGTTTCGCAGTTCGAGTAGCATAAATAACTATTATTTCAAAAAAAAAAAACATTTAAATCATGGTCCCACGCCAGTAGGAGGCCGTGACGCAAGTTCATGAAATATTTTTATTTTATTTTTCTGGAAGGACTAGGGAGAAGAAACTTTTTGACCTTTTACTCCACAACAACATAACAATAAAATCTAAAAGTTTTTTGTTTTGGTCTGTATGTAGACATGAAATGAATAATCCATCCACTTTATTAGCCATAAAGTGTCAAAGGCATTTACTCCAGAAGACTATTGCGTGTGTATAACATTGTTACTTTGTTACTAAAATCGCCATTTACAGTCATTGTACACTAGTATCATGATAATTCGCACGCCATTCTTTCTCTGTAGAAGAAAGATCCTATTTATCCTTCAACAATTACACACCAACCATTATAAAACTAATTCGTATTTGCTGGAATATTTCGTGCATAACATAGTATCCAAAATGAATTGCTCATTCATATTGTATAAGTAAAAAAAAATGTAGTTCGAACGCTTCAAGTAATCAGTACAGATAAATGTTTTACATGGAAACACTTTAAGTGTAGAAAAACAACTAGCGCACTGACAGTTGAATTTATTGTTGTAGAGCTGTGGGATTAGACAGTTTGTTGGATGGTACAACATAAACAGAAGCTTTCTTTACGCAAACGTTGTAATTATACGAAATCGATAATTTTGCAGTTCTGAAAATTTTTGGTCGAATAAAGAAATGGAATTTTATGATATACCATCAAGAATTTATGAGCTACTCACTTCACTTTTCGGTCAGAAGAAAAGGCTCACGAAGTGATAGTCAGTCGGGCTACTCGGCTTTACAATGACGATAGTGTTTTTTTTTCGTCTAAATCTCGAAGGCAATAAAACAGTAAAGCTATGTTTTCAGTTGTCTAACAACACCCGCCATACAGTCAAAGGCAGTCAATTTTCAGCATGAATTTTCTTCAGCTGTTTTTCAGCTGATCCACACAAACAATCACAACCGTTTTAAGTCTTTATACGGTTTTAACACTACCACGCGCGTGCGTGTAGCAGCTTCAACCGTATAAACAAGGAAAACCAGTTTTGATTGTATGTGTGGATCAGCTGAAAAACAGCTGAAGCAAATTTATGCTGAAAATTGACTGCCTTTGTCTGTACTGAATTTTAGTAAAAATTGTATAACTCGGTAAAAATTATATTTAATGAGTTGGTTGTATGTTGTGTGTTTAAATCTATATTGAGCTATATACTGGTATATTTAACTGTATAATTTGACTTCGTACGGGGTTGTCTATTTTTGAGAAATCGAATTTCTCGAAATTCTCAAAAAATTCTCACATTTTCAAAGTGGATAACATGGTTTAACAATGTAATTTTATGTGCAGACACACATAAAAGTAACCAGAGAACTCGTACAGTCGAAAAAGAATAAGAAGAAGTAATTAAAGCTTACGGTATTCAGTTTTCAAGTATTTATCAAAACTAGCTGTCTAAATCAGTTCCAAAAACGTTTAAAATATTGTCTACATCGTTAGAGACGTAACAAAGTTAATTTTCGTAAATTTTATTCAAAACAAAAAGAAAAATATTTTGTAAAATTTTGAGAAAATTAAAGAATTATTTCTCAAATTTCTCAAAGAATTCACAAAATTCTCAAAAATAGTCCCTGCATGAACCCTACACTGACTGATAAATTACTAAATATATTTCTATGGAAACGATTCCACAGGACTTACAATTCTTTAGAAGTCCTGGTAGTTTAACTCAGACTATGGGAATTGAGGCCTGAGTCGATTTTTGAAGTGCTTTTGAGTCGACTCATTTTTAAATTGTCTTATCGGGAAACTTTTTGATACTTTCATACTTTTACAACACTTTCGGAGGTAGGTATTATTTGAGACGAGTGTGGTGTTCTGCGATTTCACGGAACATTTTTGAATAAAAATTTTACTACCACATTGGATTTAATGTCTTATGCACAAGATATGAAAAGTTTCAATACGAGGTAAGAAGGTAAAAAAATGTCACATTTGCGCCCTCAACTTGCAGTACAAAAAAGCTGACTCATTGTTACTACTTTTTTTAACATTCAAAATAAAAAGACCCAGAACCAACATTTTTCGTTTGAGGTAGTGCAACAGTATGGCGCTGATGCACTCGTCTTCTCGGACTAAACCATTTTAAAGATTCTACTCCGAACTTGTCGGAATTAAAAAAATTTACACACGTGTAAGTTTGTACACTTTCAGAATTTCGGAGTTTTCTGAAAATAAAAAGAAAACTAAGTGCAACCTCTCCGCATACACTGAAAACGGTTTCCACTGTTCGTACGTTTTTGATATACAATTTCTTTTTCTGATAAATAAAAGATTCTCTGTGTATTTACAAACATTAATATCATTTTCTTCCGTGGTAATATTCTCCAATAATCTCATGTTATCCTTCAAATACCAATATATGTAGTTCGACATTCAACCGTTTTTTTCTTCTTCCTTTGCTTTCTTCTGCTTACCGCTTTTCCTCATTTATCATGAAACGAAAATCAATAAATTCCTTGGCTTTCATGACATCTTTGTACTCCATTGAATATTCCTTTTTTGGATCTGCGTCTCTTCAGTAGTACGGTGGTGCAAAAGCTCTTCATTCCGGTGTATATATAACGTTTGCTCTGTTCGATAAACACAACCAATATGGTATAATATACCTACACCGATATCCTGAGTGTGACTTTACCCAACCGCCTATGAAATAAATGGATAATAATGCTTGAACAAGATTACACTGCTGTTTATACTCCCATTTTCTCTGATGAAATTAAAGTATGGAAATGACTGGTAGAAAAGATGTTTCTTCGACATTTTAACACAACCATCACATTTCACCGAAAAAGCCAAGAAAAGATTTCATTAAATCCGACAATATTTACGATGTTGTACCCATTCACTTTCTACTTAATATTCCGAAAATTAAGTCAAAATGTTATTAAGTACACGTATAATCGTTCGTTATATGGATGTCTTAAGATAGAGGCTTTTTATTTCGTGAAAATTTTCACATAATAGTTCAAAGGCGTGTTTTCATGTTGTTGTTAGATATTTTTTTTCTTCATTTTCTCGTCTTTTTTATCCGCATAGATGAATGGAATGAATGAAACGGCTTTGAGAAACGATCGAGTATATGTAGAAGGATTTATTTAATGGTTTCAAACAATTAAATTTGCTCTTTGAACATATATTCGTTGGAGCTACTCCACTTGCAAAACAGAATGAGTGAAACGTTAAAGGGGGACTGGTAGATGCTGCTTCGGGTGTATTCTTTATAATTGAGAAGGTTTTTTCATTATTCATTAGGTATTGAGTCTATATATTGACGTTGGCTCGTTATTATCCAGTAAAAGAGAACTGACGTTTTAAGTGGAATATCCGCAGCAAACGTTCGTTTGAGAGAATGTGAAGGAAAGTTGTTGAATGCGCAAAGAATAAAATAATCAAAATTTAATTCAGCTCATGGTATAACTATGCTAATGATTCCACTTACTGATACTTTGTTGTTTACACAGTGTCTGACAATGCTCTCGACGATGTATTTCGGTTTTACAAACAATCAATTTAGTTTCTTTCATCAGTGGCTTTCAAGTACAAGTACTTACGGTACTTGAATTTTATTAATTTAGATATTTTAACATAATTCGAACAATTCATGAAAAGAGAAAAGTGCAATGGACTTAGTATACATTCGAAAACAAATTGTGTTGCTACAGTATACATACACTGTAATACCCTCAACATTCCTAACATGTCTTGTTCACAGGACTATGCGAATAAATATTTACTGTTACAGCAATGCTTTAGCAGAGTTTAATTTAAGCTATTCAATACAAATAACTGTTCGAACAGGTCAGGTTTACCCAGGGCATATTTTAAGGAAATTAAATTTCCAAAAATTCTCACTTTTCGTCATTTTATCTAAAAACACAATAGATTGCAATGTAAATGTTGTTTTTACTGTCTTTTTAGTTGTTTTTCATGTCTTTGAGCTTAACTGATCTATCAGAAAACAAAATTTAGAAATTTTAAGAATTTTTGTGAAATTTGTGAAATTTTGGAAATTTTTGGAAATTAAATTCATTAAAATAGGCCCTGGACCCAGAACCTGAAGTGAAAATATCTGAACATGTTTTGACCTGAAACTGATTTAATCAATTTTGACGTGACCCGAATTTACCTGAAATCTCAATTTACACATTACCTGAAAACTGACGGTTTTACCTGAAAATTTGTTTTTTTTTGTGAAAATTTTAGGTTGCCTAGTTGCCTTAAACTTGACTTGGCAGGCTAGTACAAAAACAAAAACTATATCATAGAACTTGGCAAAGTTAATGTTATTAGAAAATTATGAGGAAACATGAACGAAAATCAGAACTCTTTAAAGTCACTCGGTTATGTGTACACTAGGCCTGTTCATTTTAGAGAAATAGTCTCAAATTTATCTGGCATGGTGTTTATCTGGTCCGGAAGGCTAAAATATTGGAACCGTATTTTTTTTAGAATTTTAAAAAATAGTTTAGATCTGGGGAGCGAAGCATTTGTTCAAATGTAAAAAAGCATTGGTTAGAAGAGAGAAGAACACTGATAAAAAAGATTTTGCCGGTGTACTTCGGATATATATGAAATACTTCTGTTATGCATAGTATGCGTCGGGTATGTATGGCAAAAATTACCTCATACGCCCAACACGTTTGAGAAAAGCACACGTTTAGGATGTTTGTATACGCATGGTAAGTATGATGTCAAAAGATCGTACTTGTTGTGCGTTAACATTCGTACACTGTGCATTTTATATTAATAGCAACTATGTCAAGTCCTTTACGTACATGAGATGAATGTATCTGTATCAGGATTTTAGGATTCACTTAAAAACAGAAATATTAAATTCAGTCATTTAAATTTCAAAACGTTTTATTCCCTGAGTTCCAATCTCATACTGTTGAAATATCGAAATATTACGCAAAAAGAAGAAGAAGGAATTACGATTACGATTCTCGATATTAGGTCATTGTCATATACCATAGTTCTAATTAGAATAAAAAAAAATATTTTCAAAGTTTCATATGTGTGTCATGTAAGTAAACGTATAGCATGTATAAGTACTTTGTGTGCAAACGTGCTCCACGTTTACCTACTTCTACCAACGCTTCACAATACAACTATCAATGTAGTATGTCTTAATTGCAACATTGGTTGAAGCGCCGCTTTGAGATCAAGAGGTCCCCAGTTCAAACCCAGCACCAAACATGGAGAAAATTTTTATCTAAGAAAAAGTTACGATATAAATGAATAAAAACACGAAAATAAAAAAATTTAAAATTAAAAAGAACGAAATTTGACGAAATAATGTACATCAAAATTTCATTTTATTTCGGATACCAAAGCAAACGTACTGGACGTTTACTGACGCAGTGCACGTGTACTAAACGTTCCCGAAGTTCGATCCAAAAATAGCTGTCTGCCAGCCAATTTACACGTCCACTACGTACAGTACACGTCCAGCGCGTTAACTTTTCTATCAGTGAATGATGGCGTATATCTTTTTTACTCTTCTAACCAACGCATTCGTACATTTGAACAAATGCTTCGCTCCCCAGATCTAAAATATTTTTAAAATTCTAATAAAAATACGGGTCCAATATTTTAGCCTTCCGGACCAGATAAACACCATGCCAGATGATTTTGAGACTATTTCTCTAAAATGAACAGGCCTAGTGTACACACTGATTTACGAGAAATAAAACCAGATGATTGTTGACAGTAACAACTACCACGCAGAAAAGCCCAGTCCACTTCATGGAAAATTCAATCATTCCGACCGACATCTCTAATGTGAACTTTTGATTGAACAAATCTTTAGCAACGACAAATGAATTTGTGAATGCACTTAGAAGATCCTCATCGAAATTCGAAATTGTTTGACCTCATGTTGTTTTACCAGATAAGTACGCACCATACACCACGTTATGATTATCATAAACATAAGTAGAACAGGTTTGTGATAATTGCATATTCAATTTGTCGGCGATTGATTTTAAATGTGACAAATGCGTTTCAGATTCCTGTTTTCGGATTCAGTTTTTAATAATAGACTCGATAATGCTCGTGTAGGGTGCGAAACATATGTGTAGTCAGCGTAAGTTGAAACGAGGTGGAATTTAAATATTGAAAGAGCTTTAGTTGAAATTCGTTCAGGCTAAAACCACCTGTACTACATTGATTTATTGTGCGTTACTGTTGGCCTGTGAATAAAGTCTTTGTATAAATATTGCCTTAAAGAATCTGTGAAATAAATTATATTTCGAAAACGTTCCTTAACATTTACAGTCTAAGAAATTTGCAAGAAATTAAATTCCTAGGCCGACAAATATTATTGAAAAGTCTTAAAAAAGTGTGCGGGGTACATGGCTTAGCTGATATTAGCATAAATTATTTCTTCACTGAAAGTGTCAAAAGTCTTTCGAAGTTTTCAAATTGATTTTCAGGAAGTCTTGCAAATTGTTTAATTGAGTTATTGTTGGAATAACCATATATCTACGCATCTATAGAATGTACGTATCTTGTATCGACGATGAATGAAAATTTTGAATGAATGATTATACTGAGAGCAGCGCTTAATAGACAGAAAACATTAGCCCAATTCTCGTCAGTATTTAAAGGAACTGATAAATTTAACTCTAATTACCATCAGCATTCGGAGCTGATAAATTTACCTCTATTGGAAAATTCGATTAAATTTACTGTAGCTCGGGTTTTTGATCAGATAAATATAACTGTTAAATTTAGCAGTGCTAACAACCAGTGAGCTATTAATTGCACCATTTTGGGTTAAAACTGACCGTTCATCAGTGGTACAAATCAGGTACACTCACTAAACCAAAAGCTTGTGACGAATCAACAATAGCTGAACTTCACCAGCTGATCAACAGATACACTCTACTTGTACAATATATAATCAAAACACGATCTTAACAACGAGTTTAGTACAGTCACACGTGTTGTGTGCGCACATAGAGTGTTATGATGAAAGAGATAGAAATATTTTGACAAGTACCCCAAGGCAAGTTAAATTAACTAGTCTTCGGATCTCTCGCTCTGATCATAACAGTCTATAGGTCACTGTATGTATGCACTATATGTAGCTTGTCTCTGAATGGTTTTCAATACGAAGCTATTGTCTTTGTCGACCAGCTGGAGATGATCAGCTGTTGCTGATTCGGCACAAGCTTCTGGTTTAATGAGTGTTCAAATGTTTGCTTCCTTGGGGATATAATGTTGGATCTCAATCCTAGGACCGAAATTTCTTTTTTTTTTCATTTTATGTTTGCATGCATTCACACATAATAGTTAAACGTATTGTCTAAGTAAGGTAAAGTATCGCGGTTCGACAGAATTTTGAAAATCTGAGTTTCAACTCGATTGTTTTCGTTTCTTAAAAGAGATATGTACGCGGAAATTGTTTAAGATCATAGGACGTTTTATAGGCTGAAAACTCACTTAAATCGATTATTATCAAAAATCGGCTTTCCATGCAAAATTCAAAGAAAACCAAATTTCGATGAATTTTGCATGCACAAACCAAATCTTCCTCGATTAAACTGTTCCCGATAAATTTCCCGATAAAATCGTGGAAGTTGTGTCACAACGATCACTGTCGAACCGCGATTTTTTCCGTGTCGAACCCCGAACCATTTTTATTACACATAATTTCACATAAATAATCACTTTCTACACTTGCTTTAGATTAAATTCGTAAAAGTAAACATTATTCCAAGTTATTATGTTAATTAGATGTTGAACAATCTTCAGCCAAAAATCACGAAAATTCATGCGAAAAAGTCACTGTTTCTTGTGTCAACATTTCGGGCTATTTAATAGTTATTTATCTACCAAGGTAGGTATGAAGGTATTTTTTCGCACTAGATGGCGAAGCCGAGGTCGACAAGACGTCGTGTGCGAAAAAATACCGGCATCTACCGTGGTAGATACAACGTTTTTCGCAATTTCGAGCCATAATAACCTTTCCAATGCAAAACATGTCCTACATTAATTTTTGATTAGTGGAAATTAGTCCTAGAACTCGCGATTATGCGTCTCAACGAATTTTCGGCCACCTTAAATCGACTCCGCACGGGTTCCAATAGAACAAAAAACTTATTTTTTCATACCTAGGACCTAGGACTTCGTCGCACTTTTTCTCTGTCGGATTTGAAAAATATTTTCGTACCATGGACTAAAAGTCTTTTTTAGCGTCTTCGGCTCTGTCTGGAAACGTCCCTCACGCTAAGAAAGACTTTTAGTCCTAGGTACGAAATGTACTATTTCGTCGAACCATCTGAGATGATGATACATAACATTATCAAGCCCTTAATTTTCTCTATTTGTTTGAGACACACCCTAATGCACAGTTTGCACACTATGTATGCACTTCCTATATATATGTCGTGTACGATTCTACTGTATTTTTTCTATTTTTGTATTCGAATATTCTTTCTACGTACAAAGCATCACTTACGTACAAAACATAAAATCCAACTTTGTGTGTGCAACATTCACTGTTTGGGTAAAATTTTTGTGGAAAGGTGAATTCTATAATAATAAAGTGAGTCAGTCCAACTATCCAATACAATACATTATTCGGATTCAGTCACGTACCTAGTTTAATATCTCATTTATCTAGCTTTTTACCAGTAAAATGGCAAAAAAGCGATGAAAAGCTATTAATTTCTGAAATTCAATTTTCAAGACTCTAAACAAAAAAAAATTGTTAAAACGCAGACAAAGAATTAGTTGCCGCTGATGTGTATATCTTGAATGCATAAAGCCACTTCTTGTCACGAAACCGTTTCAAAATATTTAATTTTATATCTCGTCTAAACACTTTATTGTACGTACAGCGCATATTATAGAAAATTGTATTCATATACATATACACGGGCATAATGATATATTCATAAGCATAAAATGTAAAGTTAGTTTATCTTATCTCGAATGAAAACACTTTGCGAAATGTGTAAGCCATACGTATAAAAAGGTTTAGTCATATCCTATTTTATATTAAAAATGATAATTTTAACGTGAAGAGAAATGAGATAATGCAGATATTACGAGAATCGTTCACGTTGTATGTAAGGTGAGTAAAGGTTTTTCGGTGAATTTTGTTTTGTATGTGAATGAAATAACTATCCGATTATTGTTTTCTAACCCATTTCTGAACACGTCTCATTTACGTTTTCATGCTCTTGTTCAATGTTAAATACAGAAGCATTTATGGAACATGAGGTGTGAATCACTGTACTACCCTCTTTCGGTATCCAATAGCGTTTTTGGTTAGTGTCACTTTTCGAAAACATAAATCTAATCTCCTGTTGTCATTTAAAAATAAATCTGAACACAAGACCAAAAGACTCGGTCCTGGGTTTATAGGCCACGCTAAAAAAAAGGTACTTTGTATGTCAAAATGTCTACAGGAAAAGATTTTGGGCTACAACCACCTATGGGCCTTGCCCTCGTCGAAAACGTCGATCTACAGCTAAACTTACAATTTCCTAATTTCCAGCGGCCGTAGGTCGGATCCTACGCAGTCAATCCATCGTAGTTTTGGACGCCCAAAGTCTCTGCGCCCTTCTGGATTGCGTCTAAACCGTTTAACTATTAATACAATATAATTAACTTTGGAGTATGACGTTAGATGGCAATAACCGTCATTTCAGTTAGAATTCACTAGCCCCAGTTTTACCGAAGATTGTTCATATAGAACTTACAACTTTCGGTTCAGTACCCATATCAACATATCAAGTTGAATGACTTGACTGACGATTGGCACGATATGCCGAAATGTTGATGCTTCAACAATATGTTCAAGTTCACAACTGTTCTAGTTGAGTTCATACTGAGCGTCATTCAATGACAAAAATTAATTCCATTAAAATTTCTCTCAAGCTATGTTTGCCTGTTCCTCCTCGTTTGATCGAAAAATCTAGTAAAATCCAATTTCTTCATTTGAATTGTTCACGATCAAGATAAAATCGAGATTACATTAGGTACTCTCACCCATAATTAATACAATATCCGGTTCATAGAACTTTCTTCTCAACTCAAAGTTGTATCTTCACCTCCATCATTCGCCACCTCGCAACGTTCCAAATATTACTCGTGGAAGTCTTCTTTCGAAGATTAGGATAAGTTGGTGATCAGTTGTCTCCATCGTCCAAGACTCGGACCCGTATAAAAGTACTGACTTTTTTTTTATAACATTGAAGGCTCAGGGCCTGTACATGTTTTCCTTTAAATCTATTGAATATTGTTGTCAATCAACCAAACTCTTAATCCAGCATGAAGTACTTTTGTAGATACAGCATTTCGTCTTTTATGATAGCAACTTCGAGCGGACAGTTTGATCGGTCCAAAATAACATCTGCTGGCATCCATGATCCTTCGATTGATTTCCAGTGTCGCAGTACTGTCCATATAGATGTATCAGGACTCCAAGATAGGTAAAATCTTCTACTACCAACCTGTCACAGACGGCAAGCATATTAACAATTTTACTATCTGATCTATTACTTCATTTGATCGAAGATTTTCAGAGATTGATTTCAGAAATCTTTTACTTCATTTGTTTTTAACATGCTTTCTGCTATATACGACCCCATTAGTCACACAGGCCATGTCGAGCTTGAAGGATTTTAAATAAGTTGTTGGGCGGTTTGGTTTCTCCCAACTGGTTTTTTTGTGAAATCTTTTAAAAACTTTATTTCTAGACCTAGTTCTGCTCACCTCCTGGTCACGACAACAAAAAATATACTGTCAGGGTCAAAAAATTTGATTTTCCAAAGATTTCTCTAGAAGATCCCAATTCTTCTTTTTTTTTTTGTTTGTTGTTGATATTTATGAAAAGGATAGAAGGGTCCATTTTACGCATCGTTCAGGTGTCGGGGAATCTCGCACACGCGATCATAGTATGCGTCCTTTTACGACATGTAACGAAAAGTCATGACTGTGCGAGATTCACCACTTAGAGGTGAATCTCGCACACCATGAATTTGTGTGGTGTGCGAGATTACCCTACCCCATCGTTCAATCACACCAATTCGCGATACACTCTTACAATTCTAATTTCACATACGAGCGGAACTACTAGTGCTATCAATTCTGAGTACAAGGTGCACAATATACTATTCCGTGGAGCGTCAGCGAACGAGCATCATTTCTTATGTATGGACAACAATCGACAAGCTCCTTGCTTGCGGTATTTTTATAAACGCAGCAAAATTATTTACTGTGTGGCATTACTTGCCTATTTCGGCGAGTTTATCACTGAACATTTGCAGACATTTCCACTTTTGTGCAGCACTTTCTCGTAGAGGTATTCCCTGACTCGGTAGTCCTGCGATCAAGTGATAGAAAAGCTTAAGTTATACAGCACAGAATCTGTTTCCAAACGTTTTTAAAACTAGACAAATTTATGGACCGGAGGTCAGTGAAACTAGATGGAAAAATTTATGGAGCAATTAGTGTTGAAGCATAGGGATAGGAAGGAAACTGTATTCAATTCTGATTCTTTATTGAGTTAAATCTTCCTGTAATAGAAAAACAATTTATATCGGTGATAAAGTACATATGTCCATACACCCATCAGCATTCTAATCCCTGATCAAATATAATATGGGTAAACTGGAAATCGATTGATTGCTAAAAATGAATTCGTCATAAAAATCATAATTAAAAATACACTTTCAAATAACTCAAACCCATCGTTATCAGGCTTGCTTTGCGAACCTGTTGAAATACAATTTCCTTATCAGGCCAGCACACACAGAGATAATGACGCGCACCTTTACTTATTATTACTTTTCGTTTCTTCGTAGTTTGACTGTGGAAGAGAAAATATTTTGAAATAAAACTGTTATCTTTAGCAGCCACACAGAGATATCATAACTACACCTTGCGTTCTTATCAATAATTGGGTTAGATAAAAAACATTATATTTCACTCTTACACAAAATATCGAAACAGGTTAATTATATCAAATGAACATTTCAGACGCTTCATTTGCGAGACAACGCCCAATACGGATAGTAATAGTTTTTACACCGAGTGTTCAGTGAGATTATGGTGAAATAAGTGAAACAAAGAGTTCAGACAAAAAACAAATAATTTCGAAAAACGAAATTCCTTCAATTTAATTGAAAGGAAGTGAAAGGATTCTTATACTCCCGTGTGTGTGTGTGAATGTGTCGGTAAAAATGAAGACTAGAATTGGATTCGCGTTTTTCCTTTGCTTAGTCGTAACAGTAGTTTTAGTTCAAGCACAAGATGATGCTACCGATATAACCGACATAGTCGATACAGATGTGGATGTGGTGAAAAGTGATATTGCTCAAATAGAAGATGTTAAACAGGAGGCGGACGAAGAACCGACCAATGACGACTATGATGACGAAACGGAACCAGCCGAAGATGCTCCAACGTCGGAAATTGCACAGCCCGCTGTACAAACCGAGGATGAAATAATCGAGGACCCCGTTGAGAGCATTAAGGAAGTGGAATCCGTTGAAGAAATAACGACAAATAACGAAGAGAAAGCGGCTGAAGCACCGAAACCAGCACCGAAAAGTCGGTCAGGAAATTATCAGTATGACGAGTTCTACGGAAATTTGGATACTTTCAACACAGATGGGGGATTTAATGGCGGCGGTGATCCCAACTATAATTATGGTAAGTTGATCACTTGTTGACAAAAAGTTCTTGCAGCAGCAGCATTAGTCATATTATGGTCATGGGGCAAATCTACGAACAACATTTTAGTTATTCGCTCGGAACGTAATTATGGTTTTATGAGGCTTCAACCAGTCCGATAAAATGTAATGATATCATTTTTTATATCTCTCAGTTCAACATACTGATTAGATTATGTGTGCTTGCTACACTTCAATTTTCATTGAATTCCGTTCGCTTTATTTCGAATATAATGATTGGTTCTCCAGCGCTGATAAAATGAATGAGATACCCCACTCTAATGTTAACAATAATTTCGTAATGCATCAAAGTTTGCGTAGTCGAGGGTTAGGTCCGTTTTTATGCGATTCATCAAGCTAAAATTGACAGTTTTTTGTAGCACTAATTCCTTTTGAAAATACATAAGCGTCGAGCCCTAGCTCGACAGGACTTACTCCTTGACTAACACCAGAATGCTTGTGGTAATACAAGACCTGACAATTCTAGGCTTACATATAACAGATATCTACCATCAATTGTTTATCACAATGCTTAACGACTCTACAATCGACTGTGAATACAATTCCGATTGTCGATGATTCTCTGGTCAATCGAATAAATGCAACCCATTGACCTCAACACCTTAACTCCAGAAGAAAAAAATATGCGGCAAAGGAATGTGAATTTCAAAAACAAAGCAATTTCCTCGTTCAGACATTCCACACGTATTACCATTTCCATTATCTTTCTCGTAGTTTTACAACAACAATTTATATATTCCCCCGGCATGATGACTCAGTATTCAGTCGTCTTTCTCGCTGATTTACAACAAAAATATACTTTCCCGTGCATGATGAGTCAATCTTGTTTCTTTCAAACGAATCTGACACGACACTTAACACTTCTCTGCTCTTAGCAACACTCGTAATAACAGACGTCGAAAAGTCTCCAAATGTTGATACATGTATGCGAGAGTACACTTACATGTGTTGTGTGTTTAAGCTCACGTCAAGAAAACATGACTCCTGTCTTAACGAAAGAAATGGAAAGCATTGGGTCTTACATATTTGCGAAAATGCAAAAGTACCTAATGCTCAAAATATTTTCTCTGTTAATGCTTGGAGTAGTGCTATGGGTACACAAAACTTCACCGGATCAAAGTGACATTTTTGATTTTTCCACACAGATCCACCTTACCAATATTTACTCAAGGCTAAGGCGTTTAAAAATGTTTACATTGTGCTAGTAAGGAGCCTTATCCTTACTTAAATTTAAGAATTTGAATTTATTATTTTCTGAAAATATTTTCCATATTCCGTAATTGGTGTAATTCACGAATGGGAGACCTGAGTGTGTATATTATTTAAACGAGATTTTGTAGTTTCACGAAAATTGTGTACTTGAAAATTGATTCGATCTCTTGTGTGTGTTGCGTGTATCCATTAAAAAGATTTTTAAATAAATGGCTCAATATATGTTTGCATACTCTTTCCTACGGATGTTCTATATAACCAAAGATTAACACCCGATTCAAATATGTTGCTTTTTCTACTCTCTTGAAGGCAGGAAATTAGTGATACCTAGATAAAGTAAGTGAAAAAGAAATATTCAAGTTTCGCCTAAAACGGTTTTCTTTTTCTTTTATCCGAACAGATAAAGCTTCCCTTCTCATTGTTCGCTTAATTGAGAAATCTTTTATTTTGGGAAATCTTTTTTTTTCAATTTAAAATGGTTGTGTACACTGAATTAATAGCACAAATAATTTACTAAAATTGTATGCAAACACAAGCGGCAAAGATTTCTAACAAATGTTTTTTTTTTTAAATCGTTTTCCAAGTAGATGATTTTGTTATAGAGTTTACATTTTTTGTTCCTGGCCACAAGTCGATTTTATGTTTGATATATTATGCTTTTTCTTCTTCTTCTTCTTTTTTTTTATTTTTAAATCATGTACCCTCTTTCGTAGTCTCTCGAAAAGGGAAAAATGCACTCTTAAAAGTATATTATGGAATATTCTCTACGAAAAAAAAAAATAGAAAAAAAATAAACCAAAGTCGCCCTCCCCCTCTACAATAAATAAAGATTTAATTTCCATTTTAAATTCAAAAGGAAAGAGAATATTCTGTTAACTTCCAGGCACTTTGTGAAACACAATTCGTGTGTAGTAAAAAATATATATTTTTTCAGCGCAAGAAAAAAAAGAACAGAAAAGTTTCCATGTTATTGGTTTTCGTTCAAAAAAGCTGATTCTTTTTTTTGTTCTCTTGTTCCGTTCCGTTGTATGGTGTAAGTAATAATAATTTTTTTTGCCTCCTCCTTGTTGTTGTATATATTTTAAACAATATGTTGTTGGATACAATTTTGAGTTGAAAAAGTTTCAGTTTAAATTTTTTACACTTTGTTGTTATAGGGAATATCCCCTTTGAATGCTAAAATTTGTCTTATATTCTTCTTCCGGACATAAAAGGTATATTACATTATCCGGAACACAATATCCACTCTTTCTCTGGTTACAATACATACAGTTGGACCGATGAGGAGCATATTGTATACACATGCCTTGTTACATATATTTATCGTTTTTCTCTTCGTGTAACTTAATGAAGTTTTGATGGTGATACTGTGGATGTATGTTTCCAAATTGGTTTTAATTTTCCTGTGATGAATTCAAGGGTTTTTTAAGGGTTATTCGAACGTGGGGTGAACATACTTTTTCTGCGGACTTGTCCCATTTCACTTTCAGTTATATTCCGAAAAATCGATTTAAAATAAATTTTCATTTGCAAGAACTATTGTGGGAAATCGTTTTCTCAAAAAAAAAAAAAGTTTTTTCAAATTTCTCAAAAAAATTTCCGAAATTCCCAAAAAAAACTTCCGGAATTCTTTTTAAAAAAAATCCCAAATTTCTCTCAATATTCCTAAAATTCTCACAGATTTCTCCGATTTCTTAATGATTTATCAAAGAACATATCATTAATAAATCCCTCTCCATTCCCGAAATTACGTTCGCAACCAAATTCCATTTAGTTTCGATAATTTTATGCGCCAGTTTCACTACCACTCAATCTATAAAATATAAACAGCTTTTCGTCCCAACTATTTTTTCCTTTTACTTTTCCATTTTCCAAAAATTATCTCCATTTGAAGAACAAATCAACAGAAGAAAATACGGGACCTCTAAAGCTTTAATTGAAATTGGTTTGGTATTTGAGCATAAAATACAATTTAAGCAGAAGACAACAATTTTCGTTTAATACATTATACATACGTGGAACTGTAAGCTGTAAACCGCGTGTACTTTACACAGAGAGAGAGCATTACCTCTTCATTAAACCTATATGAAGTAGTGAAATTAACGGATAATTGGGTTGAAAATGTTGTTGATGATAAATTGTTGAAAATTTAAACACCGTCACCAATTTGGGATATAATTATTTTGCTCCATAGCCCCTTTGTACATGTTTTCATTAACGTTTGTTCCTGCAGAGCTGAGAAACGACTTTCGCAGAACAATTTTCTTTTATATTTGACGAATTGTTACGCGTCTGGTTTGCTTGCCAGAAGGTGAATGTTTAAAGAATATTTTTATAGGAGATACCGTCTGTTCTGCTTATTGCAATATGAGACTTAATCAAATCGTTTCGCCAAAGTTTTACCGGATGAGACGAAATTGTAAATAGAAGCGTCTTCACAAACAATTTTCCGTCCGTATAATATGAGTAAGTTTTAACTACACATAAGCACATGAGAGTTTCACCAGTTCAACGTACTGCACGTGAAGTGGATGCACCCGAAGAAAATTTCGAATTCATTCACATGTACGGCCTCTTGTTGAAATAATTCAAAACCAAATTACTTGTTGTAATTCAGTTGGTTAAAGTTACACAGAAATGCAATATTATGAAATTTTGAATAGTTATTTATGCATCAAGGGAAAGTGATTATTTTGGCGAGTGTGTAGTGTTGCAACTCGAGCCGAAAGCAAGGACGAAAGCATATTCGCCAAAAAAAACACCTTCTCCGAGTTACGTACAATAGTCGTACAACAACGAAAGTTGGTTTATGTTCATTCACGGGTCGAAAATACCGATTTTTGGCCCAAAGCATAAAAATTCAATTTGATTGCTTTAATGCTCCAAAAAAATAACCACAACTGATACGACGACATGTTTTCCGTGCATTCATTTTCTAAACAATGAAATTCTTTAGTTCTTATCAACCTATGAGTCATTGGGCTGGTCTTATACAGATAGTGTAATGTCAATGTGAAAGAGTTGGATTTTTTTTTAATCACTGACGAACGATTACACATTAAAAAGCCATTTTCCTCAAATATGGCTTTGTTGGACCGATCTTCTAATCAGTCCAAAGCGTAGTCCTAATTAGTGTTTACCATGGAAAATAGCGATTGGATCACAAAGCCAGCCCCATTTTTATTTAACATTAAGATGCAGGTAATATTACGGTTCTAACGAATTTTCTATCTATCCAGATCCAATGAATCGTGTAGCCCCAAACGAACCTCCGACTCATCGTAACGATGGTCAAGGCTACTCTATAACTCCAGCACGACTAGCCGAACTTCGGCGACATTTCTTATACTGGTTCTTCGACCAAGGCGGCAATGACAACAATGGCGATTACCAGAAGGACATCCACGCATCAAATCCACAAGTGCACAAGAATTTCAACTTCCAGTTGCCATTTTTCGGATTCCGATTCAACTACACTAGAGTAAGTAAATTATGATGGTGAATCTGATATCGAGTTCTCATTTTTTGTTGTTAAATTTACAGGTGTCGATGCATGGCTATTTGGAATTTTCCGATCCACCCGAACATTACACATATCCGCTAACGTTTCCGATCAAAGAATGGCCCCGACGCAACGATCCATCATTCATTGGCATATTCTTTTCAAAGTGTCGCATCGGTAAAATATACCCAACCGATTTCGATCAACGGATACCCGGCGTGTATTTCAGGTAAAAGATTTATTTCACTAATATCAGTTGTACGGATCCGTAAATTTTAATTAGTCGAACCAGTTGAATTATGAAAACATTTATGTGTATGAGAACACGCCAACGGAGAATATATGCGATGTTTTGCCATCCTACCGCAAAAGAAAATGGAATTTCCCTCTAGGGGTGTAGCAAGTTAGAAATTAAATATAATCTTTTCAATTTAGCATCGCTGGTTAAGTGAGAAAGAACATGTGTGGCTCGGCTCGTTTGTATAAACTTTGTAGGAATGCTCAAGAGATAGTTTATGGTTTCAATTTATCTGTGAAATTTAGAATGGGTTCAAGATGAAGTGGGCTGTGGTAAGCTCTGGCTAAAATTTAAAAAAAAGAAGGAAGAGAATCATTCTACTTCCAACCACAATAAACGTTGGCATTGCATGATAGAATTATGGGTGAAAAATACCGTCAGAATTGTTAGTAGAAAAATTAGCAATGAAATCCCTCTCAACCATATACACAGCCTCCTTCCTTTATTTATTTTTTTCCGCTCTCAAACAAAATTAATATTGGTTTGGTTTTGAGCACACAAACAGTAAATTATGAATGGTCAATAATAATAAGCCACAGCGTAAAACGAAATGTACAAACCAAACAAACAAATAAATTAATTAATCTATCGCATAAAGGACGTTTGGTTGGATACAATATCCCTTCGGATGATATATTTATTCAGTTAAAGAAAAACACTTCCACTAACGGTCCGATAAAATTCATAATCTCGTCTCTTAAAGACGGGGGTTTTTTAGGCACCAGATACGCAATTGTTTAAAGCCCGGCTCAGCCAAAGCGCCAGCATCGATTTATTATTTAATTGTCAATTAAAAACTCCGAGTAAACTCATATAGAGACCGCTATCGACCATTAACATTAAAAGCATAATCTCCCTTTGACGATTGCATCTATAAATGAAGTTTTTTTTTTTTTTTTAATTGAACGTGTCAGATGCATGCAATTTAATTATAAACGAATGTTTATACAATGACCGCGTTCGTGTTAGGGGTGACCCGCTGTATACATATCTGTAAATCATGTGCGAGCATATTTTTCCGATTAAACAGACATTCTGGTGATTTTTAATTGAGGATATCTGAGCGAAATTTATTTATTTTATTTTTTTCTTTTTCAATAAAAAATATTCCAATCAATTTTGATACCAGCTTTGGGTGAGAAACGTACCCCTCACCGGTTAAAAAATAAAGCATAAACTACAAAATTGGAACAGCCGAGGTAGATGAATCGTATCGTACATGTAATTATTATTCATACGTCTATCGGGGTAGTTAAATATTCTTTTTTGAATATTTATGGAGATAATTTTATTAGCTCACAAACGATGACATTATACATGCACAACTACGACTGCCGGTAATTATTATTTTAGATTTGTATTTACTGTCCTAAGGGAAATTGATGGATTTCGGTAAATTTTAGTATGAGTGAGATGTGGGTTTCAATGCTGGTGTACCAATACCTGGCGATTTTTAATTTCCATTAGGATTACCAATGTTAGTCCCTTAGTCAGGTGTGGAATTTGTTTGTGCTTTTCCTGTCTGATTTATCGGATCCGTTGTTCCTTGCAATTGTTTTTTTTAATGACTAGACTTGGTTCGACCTGACCTGTATCTCCAGCATTGCTCTCAGCAAGAGATGACTGAGATTGAACTTCAGTCAACCTGCTCAAGTGTAGTAACTTCAGGTCAGGTTCCAGTTCACCTTAAAATTTCATTTTAAATTTTCAGGTTGACCTGAACCTGAAAATGAGAAAATCTGATTCAAAGGCCAGTGCCTATTATCGGTAAATTCATTTAACGAATTGATTGAAATTCACCAAAGATTACTGTAAATTACAGAAAATTTACTGATCAAATTCGGTCAATGAATTTTCCAATAATTGAAAATAGGCCCTTGCTCAGGCTTAGATTGAGCCTGAAGTCTTATGTTCTTATATCGGTTTAGGGAGCCTGAACTAAATTAGATCGACATGAACCTGATCCGAGCCTCAGTTCTCGACAACTGCGACAAAAATTCACCAGTTCGTCATCATCTGTACAAAAGATTCCTTGTCGCCGAAAATAGAAGAGAATTTCCTTAACGGTAATCTGTGTTATAAATAACATTTTGCGAAAAATCAAAACACCAATATTGTAAAATCATTCATGCCATTTTGATTGTGACAAATAATGCGTAGGAGAATGTTGTAGCAAGTATAAATGTCAAATACATTTACCGATGCTAAAAGTGAAAAATCGTTAGGTCGGAAAATGTGAATAGCTAGACCGATTACTACATGCAACATAGACTCATTATTCTGTTATCCATTTCTCCTTTTGTACGTGAAACCGAGCATACATTTCTTCCTTCCGTCCCGGAAAGCTCAAGAAAGAAAGTCACTAACCACATCACGACTCCGACATAATTTCGAAAATTATAATGAAAAGCTCGGTTTCGAAGACGAGACGGACGGGAACATTACTTAGTCATGAAATATTCTGGTTTCTCTGTGTTCCGGACCAGTTTTTTTTTATTACAACCCATCAACCTTGCAAATGTACCATTTCATAACGAATCAAAAGGTAGTACCTTAACATGAATACAACGTCGAAATATGGCGTATGTAAGGGGGTGTGCATGAAAAACAATATCATCGACGGATTCTAATCGTAAATTATGGAACACATAAATCAACATTATTTATTAAAAGAATAATATACTGGAATATGCTAGTTCTGTTCTATATATATTTATATGTGCATGTGTGTGAGCGTGTGCGGTCTAGCGTTCGTTGCGGTTTATTTGATGGAGCAGGGAATTTTCGTTAGAATGGCGCTGTTTATTTCAAATTACCCATTGTAAGCACCAATATTATATGAAAATGTTGATGTTTTGTATATTAATACAGCCGTTTTGTGGATTGGAATGCTAATGGTAAATTGGGGATGTTTGTTCCTTTACTTTTTTTCTTATTTTCATATGCAATTACTCAAACTAGGCAATCTTTCTTGTTGGTATTACGATGGAACGAAATTTTTTGTAGACATTTTTCAGTAGTAACCACATTTCCTTCGACGAGATTTTATCGTTGAGAAATTATAATTGAAGCCGTCGTTTCTCACACTAATGCATGACAAGCTACTTTTTACGGACCTCGCTCCGTTTCTTCTTTTGTTTATCCTTGTAAGAAAATGTACGTAAAATATTCCGTAGAATTTTAATACGAACCGAAAGAGTTCATTTCTGGTTTGGAATTTATTATCGCTCTTTAGGCAAACGAATAACAATTGTGGAATGATTTGAAAATATGATCGGAGAACATATATTAGGCATCGCTGACATCATCTGTGGTATTAGCGTTGAATATTTTAGAAACTTTTTTTTTCGTTCACTCACGTTTCAAGGTTATTAGATGAGAAACTCAACGCATAGCGAAATATTTTGCTTAGATCATCGACATTGCGGTTTTGAAACATAAAGTTTAATGCAATGTTTAGGGACAAGGATAATTTTTCGGACTTGAATTCTGAAAAATTCAGAAAAATAATCATGAAACACTCTGAAGACTTTGCAGATTCTTCTGAGCTTTGTCGGAATTATCAGAATTGTTCGGAATTTTCTAAATTTTTCAAACCGAACATTCCGAACAATAAGCCCTGTTGTCTCAATGTTAAGACGTATAATATGTTGTAATTATACCGATGATATGAATGACGAGTAAGCTCTAAGTTATTCGTAAAATGAACTTTAAAATAGTACAATGAAAAATCCTTTTAAGCATTTACCGCACACAAATTTGAACGTGCAGTCGTTTTCTTGGCTCAGCTTTTGTTTTATTCCTTTTTTTTTCGAGATATGCCACACGTTTTCCTCCCATAATATTTTTGCTGTAACTTAATGTAATGCATCGTGTGTTATTTTCAAACTAACTTATACTGATTATGCGACCTTTTTACAGCACAAAGAAGTGCTCATATATTCCTTCTGTACTGCATTTCAGCTGTGCATGAGAATTTCGACGACATTTTCTTGCGAATATTTTAACGGAGAAACGTGTTGAAAATCGTTAAGCGCATAATTTCATTTTGAAGGTTTTGATAAATAGCAAAATTTATCTGATGTTACAATATAGTCGGTGCGTGGAATCAAGCACTAAAAATATTTATACGAAATGCTTGTCTCTCACCGCTTCATTAATAATCATTCATCCCTCCCACACCCCATTTATCTGCCTATTATCTCTCTGATAAATTGTATGGAATTTCGATGTAATTGCAAATTCCATAAGTAAAACATTGTTAATAATTCAGTTAAAACAACCCCTTAACCTATTGACATCGCATCTCATTGCCGTAATATAATTGTAATAAAATATCAAATTTAAATCCAAATAAAGGATGGATGACAACTCCAGTACGAGATAATCACATTATCAACCGAAAAAACCTTTTTTATTATGTCGAAAATCCCCAAATATTTGGGTGGAAAAAAAATTTATATTTTTTCTGCCTCCTTGAAAAGATTGTTATAATTTTGAATACTCCTCGTATATCCATGATAATGCCGTTAGCTGGAAATATTTGTATTAAAATGACCATCCAAATTTCGCTTGACATATTTGTGAAAATTTGATGGTATGTGTACGTCGTCGTATACCTTGCTGATTTGAAAAGCGTATAACTTTCATGCTGAATTAAATAATATTTTCTCATTCTTCATCTTTTTCGTGTTTCAATACACAGAGGATAAATTTTTCGTTCAGATTTTTAGTTAGATTGGTATATAAGAACGCGTACATTCCTCTAAATCTAGTACTTCAGTGCCGCTACAAACATTAATCGGATAGTGTTGTTATGTCATAGGAGTATCATGTTTAGAAACTAAGAAGAAATGTAATAGAGTTTTCACATATTTTAGTACTGCTGTCACTGCGCTTATTTTCATGTGAACCAACTTCATAATGGTGACACTTGTTCTGTAATAACAATGTGAAGTTGGTTCACATAAAAATAAGCCGCAGAGAATGAAGTACTATGAAAAAAATGTGGCGCCGCTACAGGCCAACCCACTTGTCCCATAGAAACAACGAATCAAAGCAAACGACATTTCGTCGGCTAATCTCGACTATCACAAACTTTGAGGAATACTGCAAGAGGAAAAAATTTGTTTTAAAAAGATTTTTTTAAAGTTGCTAAAGCCTTTAATCTTAGATTTCCCCTGTGTGCACAACGTTGCGGAATAAAAAGAAATCATAAAGAGACTGAAAACGAAGACGAAGAAAAAAGTTGTTTGGGTCGAAATACACCGTCTTTTCACATTATACATTTCATTCAAACAAGTCTTTCAGTCTTTGTGGTATCATCTAGAAAATACGACTTTAATTCGGTCTTATTCAATGCAAGGAGATCAATTACGTTTTCAGCGTCTCAGACGATTTGATTGAATTGAAGCACTTTTGTTGAGTCCTAATTTATCTCATTTCTTTTCTGTGTGAATTGTTCCGTTTTAATTTCCAACTTTTTCCTTCTTAACTCTCCGTATTATTCCGTTGTTTGACCATTTAAAATGTTCAACTATACTTATGTTGCTGCAACGTGTATGCTCCCATTCAATGGCTAATAATACCATGGAATATTAAGTTGAGGCAAAGTGGTTGCACAAGAGAAGTCATAGTATAACCCGTAATTCATCAGTGCTTTCAACCACTAAATCATTTCAAACGAGCGGTCTGAAGTTTTTTTTTGTAAACTTTTGTACTGAGACGTGCCACTTAAGAAATTTATGAACAACCCACACTTTGTTCAGTGCAAAAAAAAATCTTTTAAAGTGATTCAAAGTCTGTCCTGAATCTGATTTGCTTATATCGGACTGGATTTAGTGAACCATTCCCTTTACCACAATCGGTTTATCCTCCCAATTTTCGAATCGATCTGTTCCCTAATAGCCTCATTGCAATTCGATTGAAAAACTTTCGAGTGGAACTATAACAAAATCATTGGAGAGCACTAATTTAAATTGGATTTAATTCTATTATTGATACTGTATCGGCAGTGCACAAGCAACACAGGAGACCCGTACTAAGCGTTTAAAATTTCGTGAAAAAATAAAAGAAAATTACGGTCGACGTCATTGAAATTTAGACTTGAATTTCGTTCAGCTGTTTTTAACCCCGTCCACTCATACAAACCAAAGCGCTTATGCTTGGTAGTGTTTTGTTTTGTTTGTATGAGTGGACCACGAGGTGGACCAGCTAAAAAAGAACTGAAGCAAATTTAGTTTAGCTTTCAATGACGTCGACTTTACAATCTTTCAAAATTCGGGTTCTCCGTGCATTAAATTGAATAAACACAAATCACTTTGTACCTGTACGAATTGACCTATATACAAATGGTGCAACGATTTTTTTATTACCCTCTGTTAATCGAATTGGGTCCGATTAATTCCACGCAGCACAGGTGCTGTATAAACAAAATTTCCTAAATTATTATGAATCGTCAATTCATATCAATGGAAAATTAAAACAATATCTTTGGTGTTGGCATAGCGGACATATTTCAACATTTTAATAAAAAAAAAAATATTGAAACCAATATTGGTACATGTTGATAGGTGTTATCAACATTTTATACACAGTATAGGTCTTTATCCACAGCCAACACAATCAATCATAAAGATTCATCAGTTTGCACTGAAAATAGTATTATTACAACACAAATGGATGGATGGGGTGTATGATGATGATTATGATGATGATGATGGAGAAAGCATAGAAGAGATGAGATTAAATTTGAGGCAGTCAACACAAGAAAAATCATTTTCCTGTGATAATGTTCAGCGAATTGGCAGATAATAGTTCGGCGCTAATTACACTGATTATCACCGAGTTTTTCGTGTTACAGTACAATAGATCTAAAATTGGAAAACAGCTATTAGAGAAAATTGCTGTAATTTGATGTTTCGGTTTTTTTTTTTTCTCTCTCCATTCAAAGTGCAGAGAAGGCACACGGTGTACATGTTTTATATGGAGTGCGTATGGAGTTAGGGCTAGGATTGTAATTTTTTCCTTAATTTGACACGACATATGCACCGATTTTTGTACCCATAGTGCTCATAGTACCAATGTCGAGACCAATGTATAAACAACATTTTCATTCTTCTTCCAGACAAGAACGTGATTTAATGACCAGAACTGATCGATTCGGCGTTGAGGTTCGAGAACGTATTATGTGGGATATTCGCGAAGGAGTGGTTGGCGCTGACACCTTTATTCCCAAACATGTGGTTTTCCTTACGTGGAAGAATATGTCTTTTGCTGGAGGTATCGACATATCACTTTATAGGGTGAGTAAATTCCGTATTAAATAATCGAATATTTGGATTCGACCTGCTGGAATCGTCGTATTTAGAACAGAAATTCATTTAATTATATTTTACCCTCGATTTTGCCTGACATATAAAACTTCAATGTTACCAATTTTGCCTCATCTCCAGAAGGTGTTCCATATACATATCCGTATGGCGATATGTAATTTGCATTTGAAAGTAATTTGTTTCGTTGACACAAAACTTTGTAGTCACATTCAGTGGCACCGACCAATATCTCGATATCGGTTTTCTTTCCACACTTTTTCGCATTCAATTCAAGATGGAAAACAATTTTGGATTTTGTCCAATTGGAATCATGAATAATTTTCTGTGCAAGTAATTTTATGCTGAATAATTTCGATGGTTCGGTGTGTGTTGTTGGAACGGATATATTATTTGCTGAAAAGATTTTGTATTTTCATCCCGATGAATTTTGTTGAATGCAAACGAGACGCTACATTGCTGGCGGCTGGTCGCATTGACGAAGGACAGAGCAAAAATAAAATTGATAGTTGGCATTGTTCACCATTTCGTCTTTTACATTTTGGTATGCATGACATCATTGCGGTATTTTTATGTATAAATATATATGGAATGGAAAATAATAGTCGATCTCTCGTTTATTGTGTTATATAATTCAATCCATTGTAGATTAAAATGTAATATGGAAAAATAATCGGACAAAATGTTTACCAGAAGAAATAGTAGTTTGTGCATTGAGTTGTACATTGATGACTCGTCCTAAGTTAGTCAGTGGGAAACTGAATTCACATTGCATACGTATACAACGATGTTTCGCTTATTTGGTGCACAAAAACTATAAAATCGCTTGATAGTGCTATGATAAAATACAAAAGAATTTGTCCACAGAGAGTAACTCTAGTATTATAAGCTATTAATTGCATCACTTCACGCGTGTCTGAATAATACACATTTTATCTTCTGTTAAAAATGTATTCACGATATTGCTGCTACAGCTGGCGACTTTGAAATAAGTGTCTCAATTCGTTCCAGCTGTTTTGATAGGCTTCTGTTCATTCAAACAAACAAGACAGCCTTTACGTCTTTATGCACTTTCACGTGTGAGTAACTGTTTTGCCCGTATAGACAAGTATAAAAACTTTTCCATGAGTGGAACGGCTGATTCAAAATGAGCCACTGATTTCAAAGTCGCTGACTGTATAATCCTAATCAATCATCCAATTTTCATTTTCATTTCATTTTCGATAAATAATGATAATAGATTCTATCGAGAGGCTGTTTCGGGTTCGGGGGTTAGTTAAGGCCCAACAGGACAAATTGATTCGAAAATGCGACGATTTTTTTTAAATTGTTTACACTTGCATCGATTCACAAAAAAAAATGGTCCTGCCGTGAATGTCCACTGCAACAAAAAATAATTAAAATTTTATTTCCATTTTAGACAAACTCCTTCCAAATGGTTTTGGCTACCGATGAAGTGTACACGTATGCAATTTTAAATTATATCACAATTAATTGGTCTTCACACACCGAAGCCGGTGGAGATACGACTGGTGGTGAAGGTGGTGTTCCAGCATACGTAAGTATTCAATTTCGAAATTCCGAATTAATTACTTCCGGGAACAAATACCTTTAAAAATACGTGGATATAACAAACATGAAAGCATGAATCCCAGTGGAGCCCAGTGGGTCGAGAGGGACTTTTAGAATGAAATAGTATGCCAGCATGTAAGGACTGCCCTTTTTGTATTCCATTTTAAAAGTTTAAAGGTTGTGACAGCCTTTATGATGGGAATAAAAGGAAGAAATCCTCTCCATATCATAAATACAAGTTGTAAGCTCATACGGTTGCTACACCGGGGGTACGTCATAATGTTGTTGTTCAATTTTTCATACTATTCTCGGAGCACAATTTTCTTTTGATTTGCAATGTTTGCAACACTTTGGCATCTATTATTGCTTTTCGTTGTCGTTGATGCCTGTTTTGTACGTTGTAAAATTGTGTCTCTAATCCAATATATCGTTCGGATAAGATACATAGCAGGGGATGTTAGTTCGTTGAATCTTTGATTGCAACGAAACGTGTGTGCAGCTAAAAACCAATTTCGAACGACAAATCTGTCACAACTTCAACGCGCTTACAGAAACTGCAATTATTTAAAAGCATTTACGGAAGAAAATGCCAATTCGATTTATTTCCATCCGTCCGATGGGGGGGTTTATATCATTTGTTTTTGTTGTTATAGCATTCATTGGATGTTTTGCTGTTGTGTAGCAGAGACGTACAATCGGTCAATTTAATTCTCATGTTGTTTAGACGCGAGAAGTGAATGAGTTTCTATTTTTTTTGCGTTCACTGAATGCGATATATGTTCGTCCATGCAATCATTTTCCTACCACACTATCCGCATGTGGTATCTATAGTACTATACCACACTATTGAACTGAGTTATTGGAACTGTGAATGCTGAAGACCAAAACCAATGCGACTTTTGTCTGATTCCATGAGATTTGTTGTCAGTATTTTTAAATCCCGTTTCTTTTGCCGTATATTGATGTAGGACACGGTTGAGCAAATGTTGAAACTTCAATGGTAAATGACACAATGTCGGTAAATCTAACACACCAGGGCGATATGGATTGATTCCATTTATACTGACGGTACGGGATAGTATAGCCATCGTTTTGAATTAATAAGTGAAAATTAAGCTAGCTCTTAGCGGGCCTTAGTGAAAATACATTCGTGAAATAAATTTTAGAATACTTTAGCCACCGAAGCGATTTTATCGTCTCGTTTGCTTACAACACGGCAGAGTGAAATAAACCAGGCAGTAGCGGTTCATTTTCGAAACGTCAATTGAGGGACCAAATACACTGTATGAACATGAACCCAAAATGAACGCTGAGACATAAATTTAATTAATTTATTCGCAAAAAATAAAGCTACTAGATCCCTGAGGTCCCTACTCAAATCAAGCGCTTCTGCCTGGTTTACTCTACGCTGCCGTACTTACATAATTTAAAGATAAACGGAAATTTAATTGTAAATAATTAAAGATTGGATTCAACGCTGGCAACGGAACGCAAGCATACGAATACAAACCGTACAGTCAGGCGTCTGTGTTGCGTGATTTAACTGGTCGTGGATGGGCTAACGGTTTTCCTGGCAGACACATTTTCCGTATAGATGAACGGATAATGCTGGGAACATGTAACAAAGACATAGGTAACGCATAGCCTTGAAGCCGTTATGGAATCGATTTAATTTACAAATTTTGTGTACGTAATTCAGATGCCGCTCACTTACCGTTGGTATTTGCTCCCGAGTCAGGTAATATGTTAGGCGGTACAGTCGTTAATATCACCGGTCCATGTTTCAATACAAACGAACGTGTTCTCTGTAAATTTGACACGGAAAGTGTCATTGGTCATGTGATTGACCGAAATCGTGCCATTTGCGTTCAGCCGTTCTTGATGGCCCAAGGATATATTCGGTTTGAGATTTCAATCGGCACAGAGAATTTCAAATGGCGTGGACGTTACTTTGTTGGTGAGTACAGTGCTACTGTGTGGAAGTGGCACCATGGAAATGAACTAATTTTTTGTGTCGTGTACAGAAACCCCAGCCACAGCCACCGATAAAATTTTCTTCGAAAATGCTGATGTCTATCAAAGATCACCTGCCGAAATACGAATTTCTTGGAACCGTTTCAATTTAACATCAAATTTAAACGCTGGCATCACCATATCATTATGGGGCTATCGCGAAACTACCATCCGGTAAGTGGCTTTCGTTTTGGGTGCAGTTTCCTCTGCGCACATATTTCCTCCATTTTGATTTCATTCGATTTGTTTTATTTTCATCAGTCCTCAATTGGAGTTCATTGACAATCTGGAGTCTAGTATGACCAACACGGGTGTGTATGTTATCAGTCCGGCTACCTATCGCAATCGTGACAACAATGCTACCAGAGACATGCAATTCGGTTTCATTCAGATCAATTTGACGAATCCGGAACACTTTTCCGGTCTGAGAATCAGTCCGTAAGTATTAACCGAATTTTATCTCCAAGAATTTACAAGCATCGAGAGTTACATCACCTGCGTAATTTGAAACAAACCCAATTAAAACTGCCCACAACCATCCGAAAATACGATCTGAATTAAGACGTTGCCATAATGCATCCCTCCCCAAACAAAATGCCGCGTTCCATCTTGTTATCTAAAATCATGTTAATGGGCCTAAGATGTGGTATTCCGTTCACAAACATCTCAATTTTTATTAATAACAAGATGCTTTTCTTTTCTCTCAAGCTTTTTCCATAAGATTTTGCTAAACACAACATGGTTCGTGTATTGCAAACATAATAGCATTAAGGGACGGAAGTAGATGTCTGTATTATATAAATATTGCTATGTGTACACTGTACGCTACTGTTATGCCCTTTATTGTATACATGTAATACCGAAAAGGACATCATGGTCAATGTTATTATTAGTCTTTGATGAGTTGATTCTTTTGTACACATCTAACGTAATTTCGGTTTATGATATTTGGGGGAGGTTATAATTTCATTTGTATTTTATTATGCAAGGCATTGTCTCAATAAACTGTGGATTGACGATTTCATAGGCAATTTGAATTGTATAGCGACCGGTACACAATGAGCTCTAACGTTAATTCGGAAATTTTATTTAGAGTCCTCTTAGAGCCTCAAACTGAACATAATGTCTTGAAGACTCAAAACAGGTCAGGTATCTCTTGATCTAAGCCCAAATTTCATGTCAACCTGAGAATATTTCAACCTGGACTGACCTGAATTTACCTGAAATCGGAAAATCTGTAAAAGTTCTGGTCAGGTCAGATTTCAGTCCGGATACACCTGAAATCTCACCTGATTTATCTGAAGTCGTACCGATTTGAGGTAGATTCCGTTCAGGTAAAAATTTTCAATTTAGCGTCAGTTCTAATCAAATTCAGATAATCTGAGCTTTAGGTTTCAGAACGACCTGAACTCTTACGAGCCTTAGCAATCTGATAACAACAACAAAAAACTTTGCCAACCTTGCTTCACCTAAATTTCAATTCAATCGTGTCTTGCTGTGTTCATGCACAAACTTTGCCCCGAAACTTTTAGTGACTCATCTACTTTTACAGAACTTTATGGTCGAAACCAATTCCACTTGGATGGTACTTCGGTCCGCAATGGGAACGCATTCACGGCCGTAACTGGCCTCGTGCACTGTGCGACAATTGGCTGCGTAGCGATCGTTTCCTTCGTAATTTCGCCGCCAATATACCACTGTGTCCGTGCACACTTGAACATGCCTTGTTAGACAAAGGACGCTTTATGCCCGATTTCGAATGTGATCGCGATTACAATCCGACTTGTTTGCATCACAAGGGTGCCATACATTGTGTGCGAACGGGTCAACCGAATCATCAAGGTTCCGAACAGCAATGTTGCTACGATCGTAATGGCTTCCTGATGATGTCCTATGATCAGATGTGGGGCTCACGGCCCCGACGAAACCACAATATTGGTCAGATGCCATGGAACGAAGCCAATAAAGTTCCCACTCTGTCCACATGGTTCAACGACGTACGACCGTATTATTCATGCTGTTACTGGCAAGATGAACAGGCTGTTGGATGCGAAACGTTCCGTTTCGAACGGCGACCATCACAAGATTGCGTTTCCTATCAGGCACCGGGCGTTGGTGCGGCTTTTGGTGATCCGCATTTTATGACCTTCGACAATTTGCAGTACACGTTCAACGGAATGGGTGAATTCGTTTTGGTTCGAGTGAATGATGGCAAACAACGGCTGGACGTACAAGGCCGATTTGAGCAAGTTCATCGTAACGTTCATGGACCGGTTATGGCCACCCAATTGACGTCGATTGCGGCACGTGGCAATGAGTCAACCATTATTGAAGTTAGAGTAAGGCCAAGACACGCCCAGTGGAGATATCGATTGGACGTTTTCGCTGACGGTAGACGCATCTATTTCGATCGGCCGAGTTTGAAATTCCAGAGTTTCTTCGGCGTAACCGTCTACACTCCAACTTACATTTTGAATCAGTCAGAAGTTGTGATTATGTTTGCTTCCGGCGCTGGTGTTGAAGTTGTTGAAAATTCAGGACACTTAACTGCACGAGTCTATTTACCATGGACGTTTATTGTAAGTCAAAGTCATTTTTCGTGAATCCTTTCATTTCAACACAACCAATCATTTCTAGAATAAAACGCGAGGTCTACTGGGTAATTGGAGTTGGGATATGCAGGACGATCTTGTATTGCCTGACGGACGAGTGGTGCCGATAAATTTGAACAATTTTGAAAGCGTTCACCGGGACTTTGCTATGCATTGTAAGTGAACATTGAAACGCCGTTCTGCGACGATGGATTTCATTCAACACCAAAATAAAATTGTTTCAGGGATGTTATCGGATCGAGAACAGGTGGGGGTCGGAGCGGCATTATTCACAAGAGAATTCGGTCGGCTGGCCAGCCACTTTGCCAATGCGTCATTCATGCCGAACTTTATCAGAGAGCCAAGAGACTTCTTACCGCCAAATCGATCACATGACATCGAACGGGCTACAGAACTGTGCGGTGAAAGTTATCAGTGTCGGTACGATTATGGCATGTCACTCGACAGGGAGATGGCTCATTTCACGAAAAATTACTACGACAGTGCGGTCAACATCCGAGAGACCAATTTAAGGTTAGTTGCAATGACACTAAAATTTTGGACGTCCAGTCTTAATCAACACAAAAATTATTCATCAGACGCATCCTATCCTGTGGAATATTGGAAACGCCTCGATTCGGTCGAAAATCAAACTTTTTGTTCACACCCGGTTCATCAGTTGCGTTCGAATGTAACGAAGGATTCGTGCTGATCGGTGATCCTCGTCGTACATGCACTGCTGAAGGTCAATGGGATCCACCCGTTTACGGATACACAATTTGTCTACGTAAGTATAAAATCAAGAAGAAAAAAAGGAAAAAAAAATCGCCGTTGTCGTGCCCGTTCATCATCCTGTCTCTTTCTCTCCTTTTCTGCCATTGCATTCACACACAAAAACACACAATGGATTTCTAATGCTGAAGATTGTTTTCTTTCGCAGGCGAGGTCTTCTATTCGCGTCGTGTTGCTTGGATCTCAATAGGCATTATTATCGCGGTCATTCTGCCAATCATAATGTGTGTTGTCTGCGCCGTCTATTGTTATCGTAAAAAAGCTTTAAAGGAAGATCCCACATGGAAAATGTCACTGCCACGCTCTCGGCTCGGTTCCCGTTCGACACTGCGCCATCTCGGCGACGACGACGAGGACACGCTGAAGAAGAGCCGATCATACGACAAAGTTTATCGAACCAACGAACCTCTCGAAGGCAAACCGAACAACGAATTTCCGGAAAAGAAATGGGATCTCGATGACGAGGACGTAACATCATCCGATGGCAGTGAGTTTCCGTCGTCGAAAGTAGCTAGTGACATTGAGTACATAAATCGGTCTGATCCTCAACGCCAAACAGGTAGACGAATGCAGCGAATGGGAGCTGATACGATTGAAGAGGAACAAAGTCTACCGCCACCACCGCAGGAATTAGCTAGCCCGACATATAGTCCCACGTACAGTGGACTGGATCGGAACAGTAGTTTCGGACAGGAACAATTAAGTCCACCTGCGCAACAGTACACGACACGGCCACCGAGCGGAGCCGTTCGCGTAATGCCAATGTCAAATAATAAATTCTTTGGCGAAGGATCAATGTCACCGACATCGGCCGGATCACCAACGCCGATCATCAGCCAAGAAGTTGGTCTACCCAAAGCGAACACAAAATCAACAGAAGTTTAACATTTTTAACAAACAAAACAAACAAATTGAAACCAAATCTTCAAATCGATTGAACAGTTGAGACTAAGAAGATGATTTTTTTTGTTGTTTTATAATCCGTAGTTGTGTAGTCATTTTGTTTTAGGTTTATTTTTCATTGGAAAAATTTACAAAAAAAATATTTTTTACAATTTCTTACCATTTATGAACATTTCCACCACACGTTTCCATTCAATCCGTCAATCATTTAGAGAATAAAATCAAAAAATCGATTGTTTTCATAGCTTGTAGAGCCCATGACTTAATGATCACCATTTTCATTTTTTACATTTAAACAAAACCAAGAAAAAACCCCCGGTTATGCACATGAAGTCCATAATTTTAAAATAAAATTTATAAAAATACAAAAAAAAACTAACTTTTCATGTTTTCATTTAGATACCGAAACCCGTGCGCTTGTTGTTGTCTTCTCTTTTTTTTGACCGAGATAATAATGCACCACACAGCCTCCCATTTACTTCGGTTATACATATTTCCGGTTATTCGATTATTTTTTTTTTTTTTCATTTTTTATCAGACTTAACAAAAGTACTGTTTGCATGCAACAAAATAAACATTTTACATTAAATCGGGCAAAAACCGTGTATACTGAAGTAAATGCGGAAGTAAATATTGAGAAAATAGATTTCTTTGTTCTCCGCATTCGCCTGAAGTAGTTGCGAAAGCAGAGCCTATTTTTAGGGATTTAATTACTTAAAATTCTTTTTTAAAAAAATTCCTAAATTCTTGAATTCCAAGTATTTTAAGAATTCTCTAAATTTTTATAGGAATTTGACAAAAATTTTAGGAAATAAATTCCAAAAAATTAGACCCTGTGCGAAAGAAGTAAGAGGAAAATTTCGCTGAGGATTTCCATTGTAACAACTTTTGCAACTACTTCAAAAGGCTGTCCGCCGCTTCATTTGGTATAGAATAACTTAGAGCATTTTCAAAGACACACGGGACATACTCAAAAAATCTGCCACTGTTAACACTGTAGACCATAAATTAACTCACACACTTCATAGTCCGAGCGATAGTCGCTGGAAGAATGTCTACTTCGTCACGGAGCAGAAACAAAAGACACAGAGTATTGCCTTCCAACTTCATCTAGTTGCATCTTCTAACTGGTTGGAAACAGGAAAAATTTGTGACGATATCAACTTATGTGAATCTGTCTCGCAGATCGTCTTTGCAGCTCCCAAATAAAAATTCAGAAAAATTTTGAAATTATTTTCCGACACTTTTTCAGAATTAAAATTCTCAAAAATGAGCCCTCGATAATCTGCGACACACCTACTATGTAGATCCTACATTGTGCCTCTGCATGACACATTTAGCCCAATCCCAATCCAAAAATTGTAAAAAAAAAATAGAAACGTTTCGCAATGTTTTCCTGGCACAATAGCTTCCTAGTAACCGTGAACAATCCAAAGATAACTCAAAGTCGAAATCTAATCGATGGTAGACACTCATACCGTGCATACCATGTCTTCATGTCATTTAGAAGTTCTCGGCAAACAAAAAATATTTTCACTTTAAACCAAATGATTCACCACGATGCAATCAGTCTAACATTATACATAATGAGAGACGCTTTGTAAACGAAATTCATTTGAACAATTCATATGGCAATGAATCACCATAATCACGCATCTTTTGTCTACTTACTTTTTCCATATCTCTGTTTCTATTCGTTTTCGTTCATTAATTATCTTCCTACATTTATAGCTCCAATACTAACACCAACTTATTACCAGATTTATGCTCAAAGTAATGCAATTTTCTCAACTTAGTGACGAAAAGTAAAACTTTCTCAACACAGTGACGAAAAGAGAAATTTTCGATGGTTTTTTTTAGAAAAACGTTGTATGCTACTCGGTGATTAATGGTTTCGCCATACGGCCTCGAGTGACAGTCTCCACATCTAGTGGCTTGTGCCTAAAAAATCATGTATCACTCTGTGATATAAAGAACTATTTCTTCGGTTTTCTTAGACACACGATGCGACAAGCGGTCTCGAGTGATAATTTACACATCTAGTACTTAAAAAAGCAATTATCACTTGGTCTACGGTCAACATTATTCTGAACAAAATTTGTTACAAAATAAGACCCTAATTCGACCGGCATTTCATAGCCACTTAAAATTCGTGCTATGTAGCAAGGCCTACATAGCTATTGACATATTTAATCATCAACAATAGTTGATCACATGGGATGCTGCGAAAGTAATTCATTACATGAGGTAACAATTTTGTGATAGGCGCTTTGCAAATGTGTTTTTTGAACAACAAGCGGTGACTGTCTTTTCATCAAGTGTAGAGTTTGTATGTCCGAGCCGAAGCAACTTTGTGAGTTTGCCTTTATCACAAAATTTTAACCTGATGGAATGAAATACTTTCGCATCCAATGTATTCTGGTTATGCTTCATGCGAAAGATGATTGACAAGGAAATTCACGTAAATTATATTATTTCTGTAATCAACTAGGGAAAAACTGCTTCGTAACGGTCAACTTTCGCATAGGGTGGGCAATAATATATCTTAAAATGGTGCGAAATCAAAAATTGGTCCGCCGTGTCGTAATTTGCTTATTAGCGAATGTGCAAGTTACAACCTTAAAATGTAGACTTTGAAGGTATTCCGTATAACAATTTTTTGCTCGGATTCATGAACTAAAAAAACCTTGGCTTACTCATCAGGCTTATTATTGCTACTGCGTAATGAAATCACAAAAATACCAGCAACTATCTCGAATTCATTGCTAGTGTGTTGTTGCACTAACATTTTCTCCTGTTTACCTTTGTTACCAAAACAATTTTATAGGAAAAGAAGAATATACATCGCGAACGGCCGGACTTTCAATTGGATATGTTTTAGCGGTAATTGTGCCCGTTTTAATGATGGTCATATGTTTCGCATTCCATTGGATACAACAGCATAATCTTAAGGTGGCCAATGTTCGTCAATAAGATTGAGACATTTGTTTTATCTACAACCCTGGAGTACGTGGTTTTGTGTGCAGTGAATGAATAATTTATTTATATAGACTAAGGTAATATGTGAGACTTTTTTTTAACGTACTTGTACTTAGCTGAACGCAACCGAATAAAAAAAAAATGCTAACGACAAATCGCCTTATTGGATTTATTTCCTGATGGATTTTCCACTTGAATAATTCAACTCAAATCATTTTTCCAGTACAGTGTACAAGGACGTCGATAGAAAAGAACAAGTAGAAGCGACTCTATAAAAGATTCAAGTGGAACTACTTCAGACGTTGAGTATGATAACCACTATTAAATCTGTTATAGTTATCAGAATCGAAATTGGAGTTTCACGTAACACTGGACGATTTCGACAAAATTCTCAACACGGTATTTAAAAATTAACTGTAACTGTTGCTGAAAAGTAAAACGTAAATCAATGATTTTAAGCGTCACTTCGTGAAAACTTCGTTTAATTGATATTTAGGCGTTCTCCACTTAGCTGTTCTTAGATTCTGCTGATAAAACTTAGTACCAAGGTTTCCATTAGGCACTTTGTCGTATCTTGTAGGCCCTAAGGTTGAAGGTTGGGAAATCAATTTAGGAATTTTGAACAGTTTTGAGGAATTTTGATGAATTTTTGAAAATTTTGTAAGAATCACTTCCGTAAAGCGCCCACTAGGAAGTATCAAAACAGTCCATTCAGAGCACTGGCAAATCGTTTACAGATTACAACTATCATAATATAAGATCCCTTCGAGCTAGTGGGAAAGTTACATTTATTGTAATATGGACATGTCTTATGTCCCCTTATTACCATGGTAAATTCATTTTTCTCACATAGTTTGGCCTGGAGTATAATTCAATGTCTGTTGTTTAGACTCCGATTAAGTCGAATGCGGCATTAAAATGGTTATTATTTGCCGTTATTTGCGTATACATCAATAAATATATATGAAAAATAGACTTCTCAAGGATAAATTTTCATTTTTTGGCGAGCGCCACCAATAACACTTTTTGTTGCTCCGTCCTACCAGTTTGAGTCCGACATCATAGTGTACACAAAAGGTAGATTTGTTGTACGGTGTATAAGTGGAGGCATCGCAAACAGGTGGCAAGCAACAATTTTGGTCACCTAGCTGACTTAAGGTACTAAGGTCGCTGAAGAATTAAGTTCAACGAATGTCACTCTTTGTGCTTTGTTTTTTCGTTACGTATTTTATGAACACTAAGCCTGGTCTCGTTGCACAAATTAAGGTATGAAAGATGTGTATGTGTGTATATGTGTCTTTATCATACGCGCGGTGTTCGGATGTCAAAATTACTTAACTAGAAGAATAATTCAAAAATTACACTTCAGGTCTATGTTCTTGTCTCGTTTTCGCTTATGTGATAAAATAGAGTAATCACTTGTCACTATCAGTCTCGGAAAGCCTCGACTTCTTCGTGACAAGTGGGTAATATATATATAAAGAAATCAATACACCGGAACTGAGTATACTGCACCGATAGTAAAGTTAACGTTTGTTACGTATAGCCTTTTCCTGTCTCACTTCTTACACGTCGGACGTATAAACATACGACCGACACGAATACACACGAACAGTATCTTTAATTATACACATCAAACGTATCAACCATACGTGCCCGAAGTAAGGCAGGAAAAAGGCTGTCTAGCAGTCAATTACGGTAACAACTTTGGTCGATTTGGTCGTTGTGTAATGTACAAAAATAGCAAAAAATAGAAAAGAGAAGCAATTTGTTTTATTAGTTTAATTTCCTTTGCTAAATACAATGATTCGCCATTTATTAGTATATATTTTTTCTTGCTTTAAAATCATAATTTACTTTACTGAATTTATCATCCTATATTTTATCTATTTAATTCTATTAATATTTGACATAAAAACAGAAATCGTAAAGGATAAACCTTTTCGCATTTTAAACATTTAAGTAGTGGATTTCTTAAAACTACAACAGTTGCGATCCGGCACATCTTTGCTTGTGAAGAATGTTCCGATTAACAAAAAGTTAAAACAAATTTCAACTAGGTAATACAAACAAATTTGATGCTAGTAAAAAGATGGAACAATTTCGAATGGGTAATAATGGCTTGGCAAGAAGTTAACCCACGTTTTGTCGATGAAGTATATAAGAGATTTATACTACATCAGTGCAACCACAGCCGTGTACGTATACGCCCCTTATATACTTCATTGAGGCAATAATCTACAATTACTTTCGAAATTTTCCTGATTTTAATTTTATGAATATCACTTGATGTACTAGAGTCTGTTCATTTGTTCTGAGGGGTCGTTCACAAATGACGTCAAACTATTTGTCGGCTCCCACTCGTCCCACAAAAAGAAGAAGAACCGTTTTCTCGTTTTGTGAACAATCCCTAATGTAGTCTTGACAATGGTACATCAAGTTATAAACATGAATACCATACAGACGGTTAAGAATATAAACAGACACTTTACAATTGTTTTGTCAAAGATCAGCTATTAGTTCGATGTTCACACCTGTTCTTATGAAAAAAAAATTTAATTAATGATACAGTGACTAACATTCTAAAGCCAACTAATTTACGAAATTTCAGTTTTTCCGATCATTTTGACATTTCCAGTGTTCAAAACGTCAAAGCTAATAATGGAATAAAGCACGTCGAGGAACTGTCAACTTCTATTTAGAAGCGAAACCAATTTGTCAAGCTAGATTTTTCTTATAAAAATACCAAGCGTCTCGGAAGTTGACAGCTCGCGAAGTGCTACACACGGCTGGCCGAAATCGCAGTCTTCCGTTTTGTCACGATATTTTGACAAATACCCCAAGGCAAATTAAAATAAACTGGTCTTCTGTCCTCTCGCTCTCAACGTACCACGTTGAAAGAGAAGCAAATACTTTGACAAGTACCCCAAGGCAAGTTATAATAACTAGTCTTCGGTTTTCTCGCTCTGATCATAACAGTCTATTGTTTGAAATGTCAACTGTCATGTACATGGAGGCAAAACGGAGTGAAAACGGATGACTGTTAGGCCACCTTTAGGAAAACCAATAAACCACTGACATTTGACATTTTAAACACTGTGAACTCTCGAATCATTCTTCTTCTTCTTCTTCTTCAAACATCGAACATCAAACAGATTCCAATGTTAGTCGCTATATTTCTCAATGAAAATATAAGTGATATTATGAGTTTGCACAAACAGATTGTTCGTTTTTCTTAGAACACCCATTTTCTTCTCAAACAATCGAATTCTTAAATCAAGTGTAAAATGTCGGTTTTCATTCGTTGGTGTCTGCAAATATGTAAATCAAAACACGAAATAAATAGAACAAAGTGTATCTATTTAAAGTTTGCTTACTTTAAAAGCTACTAATGCGAAGAACAACCAACTCAAATATATTTATCTTTCTTTTCGAGGAACATGAACATCCGCCCGCACATCCATGTATATTATTTCAGATGCAAGATACTAGAGAGTTACTAGTTATTCGTATGAGTGTTATATTTGTACAACAATTAACAAAAGTTACCATAGACGAAACTCAACAGTGGAACGGAAAATTTTCCATCTACGTTTATTAGTGTTTAAAGTAAATGTGGACAAGAAAACACTTTTTGTAAATTTGTTTTTTTTTATAGAAACATTTCTACCAGCAATGTTGTTTAAATGTAATAGTTTTGACTAAATAGCCTCAATACAAACAACAGACACTCTACGGATAATAGCGGCAGAGTCGAAATTTTGCTTGATTTTTGCAAGTGGTTACAGGTAGTTCCAATCGAAAATTGATGTATGGAAGGTGCCCCTTATTTTTGATAATGAACAAGTCGTCCATACATCATTTTGTACAAAAACTTCAAATTTAGCCGATATAATTTTGGGTCATTTTGACTCTGCCGCTATTATCCGTAGAGTGTGTGTTGTTCGTATTGAGGCTATTTAGTTTTGACTTTTGACGACTTTAACTAATTTATTTTTTAAATATTTTTTTTATTTTTATTTTTTTACTTTATTAGATTATATCATTTTTTGGGTTTGTTTTTTCATAGTGTTTGCATAATATTCATTTTTTCAATTTATTTATTATTATTGTTATTATAGTAAATACGTCATAAACACAAATAATATTTTTTGTTATTTTTTTTTGTTTTTTGTTTAGAATAAGGTGCATTTTTAAAGCTTTTGTTACTCACTTTCATATATGTTTTTTTATTTATTTTACTTAATATTTATAATAACGTGACTTTTCTTTCATTTTATTAATTTTCTTTTCACTTTGAATGCAACCTCACTTGTTATTTACATTGCATTTAAACGATTTTCATTTCAAAATTAAAATTAAAATTACAATCATCGCAATTAAACTTTCTATGTGTGTAGACGTCCTACAGTTTTATTTATTCCACATCGTTCCCACATGTCAACAATAGCAACAGTAAAGATAGTCGTTGCACTCACTCGTACGTGTGTGGAATATTAAACAAACAAACAAAAATGTAAAGATAGTCAAGACTAGAGGTGTGCGCCGGCTTTGAAAACGTCGGCGGCGGTGCGCCGAGTGTTGAGAAGTCGGCGGCGGTGCGCCGAAAGGAAATTAGAGTCGGCGGCGGCGGCGTTTTCGGCGCGCCGAAATCTTTAATATTTATTCTTAACATTTAAATTTTAGTTTTTTTCTAATCTAATATCAATTCATTAAAAATGTCGGGGAAACTGGAAATACTTTTTAGTTAATTAACTAATGTTTGACGTACAATGGAAACTCGAAACGTTTACAGGATTTTTAATTGACTTTCTTAAAAGGCGTCTAAGACCTGGAAGGGTCAAAGTCTCGATACCGACTAATGAAAGATTTGTACCACAAAGGCTTGCAAAACATTCTTTAAATCGGGTTTTCATTGTGAGGCCATAATAGGACATTTTTGTACAGAAACAGAAAAATATGCTAGACGTCAAGATCTACATTTTTCTCTATTCTCCACGGTGAAAAATCGATTTGAAGAATGGATTGGCCAGAAATATGTCACTAAGTCTTACGAAAATTCAATTCAATTTTTAGTGTTAATCGATTATTGCGCTGTATCAACATTTCTAAAAATTCCTTCGAGTGAGAGTGGTTGATATCTAGTGCCAGATAATTTCATTAAAAACGTTTGTGTTTTTCTCCAATGTGTATACCTTCGAAACGTATTTATCGAGGGGTATATAAATAATGGTGGTACAACTCAAAATTCAAAATTATTTAGTGGAATTTACAAAATGTTTGGTAGAGATTATATCTAGTTCAATGACATAAAATTATTAAATCATTGATCTAGTTGTTATTTTATCACGTTATTTTAAAGCTTCAGATTTGAACTAGAACCTAGAAATTTCATTGTTTAATAACCAAATAGAGTTTCTGACATGGCCTGAAAACCTATCTGAAATCTTAAATTTTTGAAAGGACAACTAATCGACAAATCTTTAAACAGAAAGAGGAATTTTATGTCTTCAAGACATTGCCTAGTGTCGTTTGTACGGAGCATATAAAAGGAATATTTTTGTAAAAAATTGATTAATATGTAATATTTCGGCGCGTCGAAAAAGGAATCGGCGGCGGCGGCGGCGTTGGTCGATTTTTCTCGGCGGCGGCGTTTGTCGGCGTGAGCCAAAAATCGGCGGCGCGCCGGCGTAAAATCGGCGGTGCACACCTCTAGTCAAGACTCTTATATGGTGAAACGACTAGGACGAACAAAACGAATGAAAAATTCAAAACTTACCTTACAAAAATGCAAATTTAATTACTAATTCGATTGGAGCAACACGGCAGCGTAGCTGTGTAGTTTTATCGAACAGTAACTCCGAGTGTAGGTAACTCTATTTGTTAACGATGCGATGATAAAATCAAAGGAAAATGGTCTCACATACACGACGAATATACGATTAGATGCATCGACAGAATCCAAAGCTCACGAATTTTCGTAAATTCCAATTATTTGGCAATTCGTGTATTTGCGAACTCCATTACAAAACGGGAAATTGTACGAATTTTGTGTTTACTTTGGGTTTACACCAAATGTAATCTATTCGTGATAATGTAGTTAGTCTGTCACCGAGTCAATCACAGTAGAATTGTGAAATTTTTGGAAAAAAGCGTATGATAATTGAAATCTGACACACCATTCAAATTGATTCTATGCCAGATTCATCTCTAGGAGGCGAATCTGGCACAGTCATGACTTTTCGTTACATGTAGTAAAGGGATCTATAAAATATCAAGGTAGACAAAAATGTTCAAATCGCCTAACGACAATAAGTAAAAGATTACAATGGCAGTAGTGTTATACTAAAAAAACACACAAGAAAAAAAATATTTTCCAATACTACCAACTGCCCGCAATACTGTAATAGATCCGAGTGATAATTCAATCACGAATGCTGTAAGACGTGTTTTTTAAATAAATCCTAAAGTGACTATATCCAGTATAAAAACAGATGATCTCCATCAAAAATGTGTCTACTAAAGAATTTCTGGCTTAGCCGGAACTACTGAAAAAGGTAGGAGCTCTTAGCGGCTAAACTTACTTTTGCAGAACTTCGCTTACGACAATTTACTGAATTTATATTTCTTACGGAACATGAGATCTTCAACTTCATTGAAATTGCGAACGGCAACGTATATAGAATTTTGTACACGTGGTCACGTGTGCATATTTGGTCCAGCACGCAGCGTAATTTGGGTTCTATGTAGATGTTAATTTCTTGTATCTTTTGATTCATAAGAAAAGTGAGGCCATAAAGCATAAAGGATTTCGGGTCCAATGCCAAGGCACTTATGAAAAATTCCAATGGAAAATACATCCGATTTCGGTAGGGTGTTTTTCGAAAGAATTCCTCAGACTGGAATTTTTGTGTTGCCAACGTAGATTTTGAACGAGAGGTTTGTCACATTGATTTTTTTTTGCAAAAAAAATGACCTACATTTAGTTGAAAATTAGTATTATCAACTGAAATTTCTTTTATTTCACGAAAATTCCACTTTGTCCACTTCAAGTGAACAGTTAAATGAAAAAACAGGACATGTTCTATGTTAGCGAATTATAAGAAACATGAAAAATTTGATTTTGATAACCTCGTAAGCCTATTCAAAACGGAGCTAATTAACTGACACCGACTCTGCAGATCTGGCATACAGGCTATGAGCAAAAGTTAAGAAGAACACATGAAAAGAGCATGAATTTTTTGTCTGTCCAACGACATTTGATGTAATACGTAATTTTGACGTATGAAAAGTTTTTGATGCGTAAAAAGTCTTCGATCCTTGATTTAAAAAAAAATTAATTCAGAAAGTTTTTTTCTATATTTTTGACGCGTTGTTGCTTCGGACGAGTGAAAATTTTATATGGAATATGGAATAGGAATTCTTTTTTGACGATATTTAAACGAATTTACTATAAAAGTAAGTTCTTTCCACCAGTCACCAATAAAACTATCGAAAAAATCTTTTACTTCATTAGTCTTAACACATATTTTTATAAAGACCACAGTATGATGTTATGCATTTGGTGTAGTGCTACTGTGTTTTGTCACTAGCTTTCTCTATACGTAAAATATATGTTTTGTTAAGAAAAGTAAAATTTACTTCAATGATCCCAAAAAAAGACGATTTTTTTTCTATAACTTAAGGTAATTTAACTTACCTTCTACTTTTACATTGTACCCTATTTATAGTCTTCTACAAAAAAAAGTACGATCATGCATTTGTGTTAAATTATTACGTCAAAGTGCTTGACGGATATTCTTCAAAAGATGGTGTAATTGCTGCTGCGACGCCCTTGCTTCTGGACAGAAACCAACACTTCATCGGTTCTGGCTTTCCTTTCATTACCACGGGGCCACGATAGTCCAATTGGAATGATGAATCCATGTTCACTTCATTGACCAAAATTCTGTAATAGAAAAATACAAAAAAAAAGTCAAACACAAATTGTAGTGAAGTTTGTAACGAAATATCAATCCAAATCCCTATCTAGGGAAATGTGACGCCAGTCGCTGTGTATACTTCCTCTTCTTTATAAAGTATTTTTGTGACAAAATGTTTGCGTTCAGGCACAGACTGGGTCACTTAAAATGATATCAGTTGTGTTGGAAGTATGTACACCTGCGTCACATTGCCAATTGACCTCTGCTGAAGGGTGTTGACTGACACCCCTTGTTTTGGAAAAATGAATTGATTCTCCATCTTAAAAGTAAAAAATTTCTCATATTCGTGTAAAATCAAACATTCATCATATCGCCACTTATTGCATGAATCACTACATTAAACCAGGAACTAAACTAAGGAACATCGCATTTTCCCACCTGCGCCCCTCTAATTCCCACCTGCGAATCCAGATCTGGCCACAAGAAAAATTACAATTACCTGACTTGAAATAGTCAAATGAATGTAATTTTAATACAAATTTTGCCTGCGGCGCATTGTACCTAATTGAAAAATGATAACGGCATTGTCGATATCAGTTTTCTTTAATCTTTTATCATCATTTAGATGGAGATACAGATACAGAATCAAAGTATTTCACATTTGTAGCTTTCACTTTCCTAAAAACTAAAAAAAATGGAAAGAAAATAGACATGTAAAAAGTGACACTAAAGGAACTAAATCATTCGAAAGGTCTTGGCCTAGAACTACTTTCAGTGGAGTGGCGTATGAAACTCCAAATGGAGTTATTAACAAAAATGTGAATTTTGTTTCTCATTTATTTCTCTCTGGTGTGTTAACGTAAAAATCGGTAGAAGTTCTCAAAAAATGTCTGTATGAAACGTCTGTAACATCCGAGATTTTTTCATATTTTTTGGACCCCTATTTAACGATGAAAAAATTCAATGATTATTTTCCATATGCTAGACAAAAGTGCTACTACCGTTTTTGGTCACTTGATACCCTATAAGTAGGGGTCCAAAAATTCTGCAAAAATCACAAATGTTATAGACGTTACTTGAGAATTTTTTCAGTTACATCCATTGAGATATATAAATTATAGACAAAACTCACCCTCATACCCAAAAACTCACCACTATTGTGATTTTTAGGGCTGATATTCTACCAAAAATACCTTTTAGTCCAGTAAACCGATAATTATCTGCAATTTTCTGGAATTTGATTTTTAGGTCATATAGTGGACTCATTTTCCACAGGTAAAAAAAAACACCCCTAACATGACCGAAAAATTAAATTCCAGAAAATTGCAGATTATTATCAGGTATGATCGGCAACTTGACGAGACTTTACATTTTGACATTAAGAATGATTTTTTGGATGAAAGACCCTAGACTTACGGTCAGGGGAAAAATTCCCTTTAAATCGTAAAATATATTTACGTCAACGTCCTGAACGCATGATATTATTTTTGGATAAAAAATTGTTACTTTGGCGCCCAAGATTTTATGTTTAGGCGCCCCTTCGAAAAGTTTCCCACCTGCACAGAAATCCTTATTTTAGTCCCTGCATTAAACACTACATTTGCGTTATCATTAGGGCTCATAAGCTCATGAGCTCATAAAAAATCTAAAAATTCTAGAAAATCCTGGAGTTCTGGGAAGATGTTGTACCATATTGTATGAACCAATCAACTACCACCTTAATAATCCCGAAAGTCAGGAGGGAACCATAAAAATTCCGAAAAATCCCTCAATTAATAGTTCTAACTAGAAAGTGCAGAAATCGCTTGAACTCGTACGGATGCCGCGATTTTTTTAATCATGTAATAGGACTTGCGTCACGGGTACCCAGCTAAGGCGCGCTAATGATTTTTCCAGTATTGCTCGTCAATGGAAGAAAATTAAACTCTTCCAAGCTAATACGAAAAAAGAACGGAAATACATTTGTTAAATCGTACTGTCAGCCATATACATAACATGGCATATTACGTACACCAGCGTACATGAATGCAAAACCTTTAATCCTCAAAGTCGTACAAGTGCTAAAACAGTAGACATGTTGGAATAATAGATATTCAAAGTTTTTTCCGTTCATTGTTATGTGTGTTCTCAGTTTATTTTCAATTATTTTCCGAGACAGTCCTCACAAGTTGTGCCGTCTAATTTTTACGAGAAGACATCAGAGTTTGCTCTTATCAGTTTGTATGTAAGAAATATTCACACCAGGCATTGCCGGTTAAAACTACTGAATGGAGACGATATTCGATTGCTTTTTCGAGGAGACGTTTCTACGGCTAGAGCGTAGCGGACTGAAAACAAAACAAAAACGAAAAGATGTGATTGATCACTTAAATGCAATCATATCGGGATGTTGTGGTGGTAGGTGATTATTAGATTAAAAACAAATTGTTCGATGGATAAGATTTCAAAAACAAACAGAAACAACAAATCCATTCTCGTCAACGCTATTAAGACCGAAATATCTTTCGATATATTTTCTACTTTACTGATAAATTCCAGAAATGAACGGAAACGAATTCCATGTTTTCAAAACATTGTTTTGTATAGAAAAGTATTAGCTTCCAAGCATTTTACTTTGAGATTATCACATACAACGATTGTAAATATAGTGGAGATGTGAGACTAAGTAAAAAGTTTTGTATTGATTGTGACTCGGTTTCGACTTCAGTTTTGTATATTCCGAAGAATAATTTCGAAAACTTTTTTTTCTCATTCGATTTATTTCTCGATTTCTTTAACTCGCAAATATATCCACTTAATCTGTATTAGCCTTGAAGGACTAGACTTAGGTGAATTTGGAGCGCACGCGTCCATGCCCGCCCATGTATTACACTTTGGATGGTAATAATCAAACGTTATTAGTTTTGGGTTTAGCGTTAAAAAAAAATTCCATTTACCGATATTTCCATTTAATTGGTACCAATTTGATGATAATAACGGTAGCGAGAATTAAAATATTTGTAAAAGGAAAAATTCCAATGGTCGTCGATCAAAAAATATTGGTCGAATATAATTTCCCATTACACTTTTGCAAAGGAAAACATTATCGTTAATACTTAAAAGTGTGTACAAATACTGAGTGTGAAGTAATAGATGAGACTGTGTTGGTGTGATCACGGCATAATAGTACATTATGATACCGGGTAATATTACCAACCATAATGTTAGTCTTATACCACACAGAGACATATAAAATGTTTAAAGACTAACATTATGCATGAGCTCGGAGAGAGAGTTTGGGAAGAATATATCAAAAAATACACACTTGTCACTATCAGTCTCAGCAATCCTCGACTTCTTCGTGACAAGTGTGTAATATATATTATTGTACTGGCAGAAACGACCAACTTATCGACACAATAATGTAGACTTATGACCTATATGTAAATAATAATGACATCACGCATATCGTACACTATGGTAGAATATATTCGGTATAATACTCCGAAAAACAGTATTTAATGTTGATATATTCACGGCAATGCAATAAAATCTATTATTTCACAAGTTTCCCATATAAAAGAGAGAACACCAGCCAGAACTCATGACTTATTTTGACTGCCGTTGTCGATAACATATGAATATAATATCATGCCTCTTGAATGGGTTGTCCGTAAATCGAGATTCTTCTCAGTGTTTTCCATAAATGAGAAAAGAATAAATCAGAATATCAACTTTAACATTCAGATTGACTTTATCGCTTCAAATGCTTTTTGAATTGATTGATAATAATGACAAAATACGTTCTAATTATTCTTTATTTCTTTTACTATATTGCCAAACATAAAGGACAAAACCTCCGACCGGAAGAATCAAGTCGATTAGCTGTTTTATCGGCCATAAAATATCATCGTGATAATAAAAGTGGAAACAGTGATGTGAGTTTTATTTCAGATTTTTTTTTCTTCGGCTCTCTTTCGTTGACATTGTCTGATTTATTTGTTACTCAAACAATTCGACTATATTTTATGATTGACAATATTGACGAAGAAAAAAAAAATGAGAAGCGACAACAACCAAATATTATATATATCCTTACAATGGTGTGTGGCCGAAGAAATTATTTTGACGTGAATGGCATAAGATTTTCTTTTCTTTTTTCTTCGATTTTTATTAGGTTTGCTTGATGGGAAAATATCACAACGTATTGTATATCGGAATAAAGGTGGCGTGGGATTGGGGTGTGGTAGATTCGCAGGCAGTTAAACAGCTCTTAGGTAAATGTGTTGTGTGTGTGTATATATTGTACATTGAACGTTAGTATAAATGAACTTTTATTGCCAGCATAAATTGTTTTTTTATGAAGAATTTTAGTTGTGGCTATTATGCATCATCAAATAGTTGGCTTCTTATTAGCAGTAATGAAGTGAAACCAAAGTAGGAACGAAAGTGATTGCAAATTTTATAACTTTTGGCTTCTTAATGACTTTAATGATTTACTTTTGACAATTAATAGTTCAAATAACTGTTCTTCAGAAGAACTCCTTTATAAATAATTTCTCGGATGTCTTCTTTTTCGCTATATTCAAACAATGTTCACGATTTTGCAGAGGAGTTGCGGGAAACTGTCATACGATCGCGAGATTATCTAATTAAGTGTCATACGATTGCGAGATTATCTAACTCGAATAATGTTCGAAACCACCATTACATATCTTGAGAGTTCCTACTTCTTAACTTTACTTTAGGTACAAATTTTATGGCCAAACACTTTTGAAAAGAAGAAATACTCCCGACTACCCACGGATCCAGAGAACTATATAATGTACATGTTTCCAAATGTTTATTTTGACGAGTTGGTGATCCCGAAGGCGTGGATCATAATCCAACTCGTCAAAATAAACATTTGGACATAGGTGCATATCATTTATTATGTGTCGATTTAAACTCTAATTCCTTCTCCCTGCTTATTAGTCTTCACAGTGACATATAAAAGTCTTTACTATTCAAAGTTAAACTATTTCCAGAAAATACAATAATCCTTTGAATTGAAGTTTCGTTGCAATAAGAAATCGTATTTTATTCTGAATTTACTCGAACTTTTGATTGAACTCAGGGGGCACCACTACTCGAATGATGAGCACCACTCCAGTTTTACTTGAAAGAGCACCAGTACTCCCAGATTCGCTTGTTGTATGAGCACCACTACTCCCAAACACAAGTCGGCGTCCCTGATTGAACTCTAGCATTTGAGTTCTGGACGTGACATGTTCCGAAGATGTGACCAAATTTTTTATTGTTTAAAACGTAAACGGAGCGTAAACGGCGTAAGAGGAAATCAAGCAATATTCTGTAAAAAAATCAATTCCAATTCATCCATCGGATGATACAATTGGAACCGAATGGCTTCGCCACAGATCAACAACATTCACACGAATACTGATATCATCTAGCCCTAGATGCCTAAATGACTATTTTGAGTCAAAACGTAAGTCGCTCAACGCCTCAGTTTTAATTTACTGCTCGAAATTCCTGTGAATATCTTCAAGAAAATAATAACGCACTAGAAGTATATTGTATACTTGTTGGTAATTCAGGTATACATTGTTCAGAATTAAATGGAATTTAAAGCATTGAAAACATGGTGTTGAATTCATTGATTAAAATTAGGCAAATTCAAAAGTTTTTCTTTTTTTTTCTTAATGTGTAATATTGCTGCTGGAGTTTCTCTTTGTACTATATCACAATTAATGGTAAAAGAAAGCTGAATCTACTTTGGAAGCTCAGTCGTAATTATTTTATATTTTAAGGTTCAAGTTTAGGTACAATAGTAAAGTAATAAATGTAAATAAATCAAGCACGCTCCACCACCCCCCACCACTACCACGCTATATTGCTTTTATGTTAATAATAATAAAGTAGACTTATTTATAATGAATTAGACATTGGGGGCCGCATATAATAAACAAATAAAACAGTCAGTGGGATATCAATAAATTTAATTTAGTCGATCATATAAATCAACTGAGGGGGAAAAAAACCGAAAAACATAAATTACTATGTAAACGAACGCGCAACAAGTATCGAAATTTTTTTCTCTCAAAATTGTTTTTTTTTTTTTTCAATTCAATAAAGATTTGATTAATTTAATATAAAGAATTCATTCGATCACGTTCCCATGTATAATTCCCATCAGTTTGCCATGTATGAAAAATACCTACACACGACCCGTCTAATCTCACCTCCACTTTGATTAAATTCAAATCGAATATTTGCACGTTCATCTATAAAATTTCCATTACATTGTGAATTCCAGCAAACGACGTAAGATACCTTCGTCTTCTTCTTCTTTTTTAACGCTTTTATTGTCTTAGAATTTGAACAATTTCATTCGTGCAATCCGTACAACTTTTATTGTGTCGTTGTCGCAGTATTTTATACATTCAAAAAAAGAGATACCAAGCGAAATAGAATGAGTATTTTCGTGTTTTTTTTTGTTATTTTATTTTTTATTTATTCATCCTTATTCTTGTTGACAAGTCATATAATACCCACAAGGCACTTGAGTGCGGATGTAACACCTTCTTACGTAACCTTTTTCTGTTGCGTTTTATATCGATCAGATAAATTTCAAAATGGTTTATTTTTCCCGAGCCAGGAGAGCGAGCGGTGTGTGTGTGTTATGGTATGTGGAAGTGGAATACATATTACATTGTGTTGCGTAATTTAATATAATTTAAATTTATTTTGTCAATTTATATGTATTTCCCTTTTACCATGAATTTCAGAGGCAAGAGAGACTTTGTCATAGGGTTTTTTTTTGCTGTTGTTGGTTGGAAATGAAATTTATTGGAGTTTCACATGGCAAAATATTTGCGCAAAACGGGAAATGTATATTTGATTTTTCACTGAATAATAGGGAAACCCATTAACCATTCGATGATAGTTTCCTTAAGATTTTTGAGATTAAACCCTGACAATATGAAATAAGAATCCAAACCATACATATTTGACTACATCCAGCGGGTCATTCCAAGAAATGTTTCTTTTAATTCTTTGGTTTTAGTTTTTCTAAACCAACTGGTTGCTTACATCAGAAACCTCAAATCACATTTTATTTGATATTGTGCGGTAAAGTGCCTTTTAAATATTTAAAGGTATAGTGGATTATCCCCGGCTTTGCTTGTAATGACTAAAGTATTTAAGTAAATTCTTCTCCAAAATAATTTCACGCGTCAAAGATAAATTTAACCCAAAAGGTAATTTCACCCACCAAAAATTTTCAGACGTCACAAAAACATTTCACCGTTTAAATAACGCATTTACGACGTAAGCCGGTAACAAAAAAATGAGACGCGTCAACTAACGCATTAATATGAAATCGTGCGTTCTTCCTAACTTTTCATCAGCATGCCAAGTCTTAAGGCAAGTACACAGTTCGTGAAAAATGGTTGAACAATGAGTGAAAGACGGCATACGGTACATTGTCTGAAAGCTATGTGGAATTACAGTCTGAAGAGTCACCAACTTATATTTTAATAGTATACAAATACTGTGCTATTGGTAACTTTAGACTGTAATTCCACAAATTTTTCAACCAGTGGACTATGACAGTAATTTTCAGTAATTTTTCAGACATTTTTCACGAACTATGTACTCATCTTTAAGTCTGTAGAAGTTTCCGTCCGAACTCCTATAAACCGAACCAACAAACAAACATTAAGAGGCATCATTGTAGCCGTTGTTGTGCGTTCCGTATTTTACTTTTGATGATATAGGCTAGTACAGAGTTCGTGAAAAGTGCATGCAAAATCGACCTCTGCAAAATATGACACAAAATGTATGAGCTATGTCAAATAGTTTGCAAACTCGGTGTAAACCTGATGTTTACACTGTGCTTGCAAAAAATTTGACAGCTGACTCATACATTTTGTGTCATATTTTGCAAACATTTTGCAAAGGTCGATTTTGCATGCACTTTTCACGAACTCTGTACTCATCTTATTTTTCCATCGCAATCCTTTCAGAAAAATGTAAAACAACAATAACGTCCACGCATGGCTTCCAATAAAAAAAAGATTTGATTGTGGCAGTTGGAGGACCAGTCCTGAGAGAGGTCAGCAGTTTAGTTAAATTTGCATAAACTGCTCCGTTTCCTTAGGACTGATCGAACTGCTGCAACCAAATCTATTTTTTATTGGAAGCTATTCGTGATCGTTATTGTTGTTTTAAAATTTTCAAAAATGATGCAAAGATATCATCAAAAATAAAATACGAAACGCACAAATGTAGACTACAATTTCAGCTAAACATCGTGATGTCTCTTAAACTTTACATTATAGATTTCCTATTCGAATTAGAGATTTTCGATTGCTTACAGTCAAAAGTACATTTGAAAACGTTCGTAATCATTAACCATTAAATAAGAATAATGTTAAGTTGAATCGAAGGAAAAGATCCGAAACCATTCTGATTCCATTTGCCACAGTGTATGAATCGGCAATTTGTTTCGGTTTACTTGTACTACAAGATATTTTCCTCCATTTCGAAGTAGAAAAAGAGAAGGTAGAAGATACGTAGACGCATATGTGTATATATATTCACAATGTCCTAGTACATATAGGTTTTTAGATTAAAAATCAGTGTTACGTTCTGCTTTCATCTAAATATATATATTTGAGTCCAGTTGTTGTTCCATTTGGGAAATTCCTCGGACCCTTATTTATATTGTAAAGGTAGCCAATAACTCTATATCAAATCGAAAGGATCGGTATGTTTGTATCTTTTTCGTGTCTACATTCAGACGAGGGTTGACTATATGCCAGAGAAAAGTAATGTGAGAATGAACGCTTTACATAAAACTGATTGCAAGGAACCGTTTCTTCGTATACACACTTTGACTCGGGTATGTGTAACTATAACTTTTAGCTGGTTCTGACCGAGAAATAATGAGGGTGATCCATGTTCAAGGTAAAACGGACCAGAACGACTAATTCTGTCCAAATATGATTTGATTGTAATTTGTAATTCATTCGTGTGGCCAAGTTATTAGCATTTTTGTTTTCCGCTTTATTGGATTTTCTCGTTGGAGGTTTTCTACAACCACAAATGTCACCCCAATTTGGGTTATCTATTCACCCATCGTTCTATCATAATGACATGAAAATTAATATCTAAAGCAAAACTCGCAATTTTACAGCATCACTTTCGCTACCATTAAAAAAGTGGAAAATACTCAAATTAGAATGCCTTAAAGCCCCGACACATCAAACGTACTTTCTGGAGAAATCATTAAAATTACATCATTTCCTCGAGGTGAAAACGTTAAACACTGCCAACATCCAACAACCATCCAGCGATGTTTGCAAAATTTAAAAATTTATCATCCAAACGACCTTTCTAAATATACTATCCCTAACACCCACACACAACACACTGTGCAACCGTTCCATATCACAGATAAATTTATAAGTAGTACCTTTGCCTTATTAATACTTCCAGAAGAAATTTATTCCTGCGAACATACATTCGAACGAATATTTCTTGGTGCTTTATTTGGAAGTAATGCCCCACATTTCATAGCTGGATGGAAGAGTGACTTTAAGGATCAGGTAAATGATATCATTTTGTGTTTTGTATGAGCAGTGCCAGAGAAGGAAGTGAGAGTGAGAGAGACGTTAATTAATTTTTATGTGTTTTTCTTTTCGGTTCGCAAATTATATAAATAAATTGCAAAATAAAAAGGATGAAAATACGAGAGCCATGGTTTACTTTCTACAGCATGCCACTAATGTGGGTTTGTCGTTTCCGGTGTATTTAAATAAATTCGAAGGGACCAAAATGATACGGTAATTCGATTAAATAAAATAATTTTTCTTCGTTCCTTCAAGTATCCGGCGGCACCGGTGTTCGAGGAGGGTTGAATTTAATGAGAGAACGTTAACCTGGGATATATGCGGGTAGTTTATGTTCTGACATATTAACGCGTCGTTGATTGCGACCGCATTTATTATTCTTAAAAATTTCCACCGAAAAGCTTTTATTTAACACCGAATGCTTTCGGGCATAGTACTGCTCCTAGCAACAACATTGGAAAATACGAGGGGTTGCTCACTTTGATTTACCACAAATGAAAACAGTGATTTACCGTGATTCACCAAGCTAAATGTCTATATTTCATTGATTTGTCACGATTTGTAGCCAAGTTACGATGTTTGACCTGGTTATTCATTGGTTAATCATGGTAAATCAATGGTAAATCAGGTTACAAAAAGAGTGAGCAGCCAATCAGGAAAATATTTGGAAGAGTATGGTCATCGGGTTTTTTGACGTTTGACGTGCCAATTTAGTAGTTCAAAAAATTAGTTAATTGGAATGACTTTAAAGTGATGGTGTCACTACGCTGAAATTTTAAACTAAGGATGTCAGTTTCACTGGAAGCGATCACACATGCACCTGTGTAGCCTTCCCAAGTAGCGTTTCAGAAAAAATAACTTATTCGTTAGAATAACGTTGTAGCAACGTTGTCACAACAAGTTGCTCTACCTTAAATTTTTAACTTTTTCGTTGTTTAACTGTTATCCAACGGTTAATTGACCTAGGTTAAACTATAACCGGGCAACAACGGTTGCAAAACCGTTGTGACAACGTTGCTACAACGTTATTCTAACGAATAAGTTATTTTTTCTGAAATGCTACTTGGGTTTGTACCCTTCATGGGTTTTTCTCGGCTGATATCAGTTCTTTTGAAAGCTTTTGGGTTCATCAAAGATATTTGAATGTTTTTATATGTTTTAATGTTCGCAATTTTAATGCTTTGAAAACACCATCTCTGTTACTTTTTTACAACCGGCGGAAGCCTCGGATGAGCTGAACGACCCCAACTTTCTTGTGCGAAATAAACCCTCTACCTTCCTCTACAACATATCTAAAGCTATCTAGCATGATTTCAGCAACCCACACTTTAAGAGGAATCTTCACTTGGTAAATTTGTAGCTTACATTTGCTCTCAAAAATGCAATATTTTTGATAATAATTTTGCTCTCGCATGCTTTTTGGGAATACTAAAAACATTGTTTGGTGTTAAAATGTTTTCTGTTTTAGCTTTGAATGAAGAATAGAAATGTTTGTGGTGATTGTTTGTGGTAACTTAAGTCAGAGAAAACTCAATAGTTCACGAAAATTGATACAGATATTGAGTTTTATCGGACCTAGGTTACATCACCACAAACATTTCTATTATTTATTCAAAGCTAAAACATTTCAACACGAAACGAAGTTTTTTCTTAAAAAAAACATTTTTGCGCCCAATTGTAGGCACAGAATATACGCAGAAATGTAGGCTACAATTTCAACCATTCTTTTTAATAAATATTTCTCCCTGTTGTTTATCGCCAGTTTGTTCTCATTTCAATTTGAAATAAATGTAATCTCTCATTCAATTGACAACGAATTTCGCGATAATTTTACGCCCCTTAAAAGCCTTAAAAAAATTCTTACTCCAACCTATGTGCAAGTTAGTGCAAGCGAGAGTCGTTTCGTTTAGTGTCGAGTTAAAATATTTGAAACTGTGAAAATCAAATTCGGATTAGGTTTCGTTTCAGTCATAAGAAGACATTTTCAGACATAAAAGTAATGACAATAAAAGTCACCATTGCATAAACGGAGTTTCAACTTTTTTTATGGACTATAAAATTTTCATCGCTGTGATTTATGGAAACGACATAAAACTGTTAAAAGTTTAATTTTCGATTAGAGATTTCACTTAAAAGAAAGTCCGCAAGGCAACGTCCTAACTTTAATCACATGGTTATACTTTGTACATTGATTATTACATTCTTAGGTTTAAATCTAAATAAATTATAATTATTAGGGTGGTCCGGTACGTGCTCAACTCTGATAGTGCTGCTAATTTAAAAAAAAAATCTTCAATTCAAGCTTATTGTTAATCTGGGTCACATCTTGATGAGAATACTAAAATCAACGCCAAATACGGAGAATGGAACGTTAGAATAATCTTAGGAGTATCAGAGACCCAATTGATTTTGCCCATGGGGAGTAATATCTAATTCTAAACTTCATCTAGCTAAAATTAATGATAAAAATCGAGTTTGGTCGCTACTCCGCAATCAATGAAACGATAAAACTATCATATACTGTCCACAAACTTTCCATGGAGATAACTACCTTCACCACAGTCGCCCCATACTCGATTTCGCTAGGCAGGGCATATTATTGGTGAATTTATTTACTGAATTTACTGATTGCCAAACTTTAAATAAATTTATCCAATTTGCCGAACCATAAATTCGGTAAATTTTCGACAAATTTTAGTAAATTTTGATAAATAAATGTACCAATAAATAGGCCCAGTCTAAGGCTTATCAACTATTCCCGTAAATTCCGTAAAACTTCAATTTAATCAACTTTTTTTTTGTTACTGTTTGTCACAGATTTATCGACATACCAATTGAATCATGTGGAACATCATCACCGTTACGGGTAGCATTGCAAGCGTCACAACCAGACATTTTGTTGATATTGCTGAGGTATGTTTTTTCTTTTTTTTTTCATTCATAAATTACATTTATTGGAATTGGAATACATGGAATTTATTCAAAAGTTAAGAATTGATTTGTCTGTTGCATGATTTCGATGTTCTAAAATGTGATTGAGATTCTTGTCGAAACGTTGCCCGATAGGACGATAAAAATAAATTTAAATAATAAAAGGAATAAGGACATCCTCCCACACACATCTATACACACATCCGTTCCATTCGGGAGAAAAAAAATAATAATTGCACTGAATTCGTTATTGCCAGCAAAATAAAACCTGAAATTGTATGTTAGAGTGGAGCGAGTTATATATTTTTCCTGACTAATTTAGGTATGCGCCGGCTGCTATCAATTTATTGAATCAGACTTTTTGTTCGTGATTGATCGCAAATTATACGACTCGAAAGGGATACAAGAGATTGTCATCACGTGTGAAATACTTTATGAAAGATCGCTATTTACGCCCCAAAAGCAAAACTTTTTTTTTTTAGGTATGTTAGATATCGTTGGAGAGTGTTTCCAGTACAGATACAGGTAGCTTTCATTAAAGCTTTGCTCAGTCTGTATAAGTCTGTGACAGTTCTATTAATTTTCAAAGCCAGTCGGTAAGCTACAATCGGTACCAGATGTTGAATTATAAATTCCGAACAAATCGATCCACCCTATTGCATGTGTATACAATCTCTTTTGTAGCATTTTCTCTGTGCCATTTCTCAGTCGGTTATTAAAAGCTCGTTCAGCATATTTAATGTATGCATTCAGGGCGTTTGATATATACATATAAACCATCACACCGCCAACTTTAAGTAGAAACAGTTTTTTTTTTAATATCATACTTTCTCGTGAAGTTGAATGATGTCCTTATGTCCCCCTTTTTGCATGAATATACCAGAGATCCCGTATACCATTTATATATTGCTAGCGGCAAGTGCAATCTGATTTCAGGTGACATTTTAATTTTCGTTTTGTATAAATTTTTTAATGCAGCTTCGGGCCAGTTAGACCGTGCCGTGTTGTGCAATCCAAACATTTAGTTATAAAATGACGTAAATCTCGAGAACTTCAGTAATTATTTCAAATGTTCAGATTGACACATGGGGATTAATTTCGTTCACTCGATAATTGGCATCATACGGATCGTATCGGGTATAATACCGAGAACATATTACATCATATACACCAACTAAACGGTCACATATACATGTTATACTTGCGTGCAGTTTGAAACATTCGACAATCGACTCTACACTAAATATTACACATTGACCCCTCGCAGTCAACACGCTCGATAACACTTATTCAAATTAGTTTGCATGTCCGTTTCTTTACTATTACCGTTATCGCAGGATTGTAACAATCACGACATAGTCTACAATTTTTGGTGAATCAATTTACCTAAATTGCTGGAACTTAAAAAAATTCAGTCAAATTAATTTTTAAAATCCATTCATCAGAGATTGTCCCTTCCTATGCATGTTTTATGACCGACTAACTTCCCCCTTTAAGAAAAGTTGAGAAGTCCATAATCTGACCTGAAATAAAGGTTGATCACGAATGCATCGTCGTATACAGCGTTATTAACAAGAGAAAAGAAATTATAAAACATATATAGGGCAACAATTTAGTTCAGTTATTCATTTTTTGCGCTCCCATTTTCAGGTGATATAATCACTCTGATAAAATATCCATGAAATGACACAGCTTCACAAAAAAATAGAGTGATGACATTAGTAATTTTACGACGTAATGTACTACAAATGTAATAGATATACGAAAAGCTATTACATTTATGGAGCTTTATTGTCCAAACAGCATTTCCCTATTAGCTAATCCCATTCCATAGTGCGACATATTGCTGCGGCCGATTAAAACACTGTCATAGCAGACAAAAATACTAGAATCATAAGTCAACCACGTAAATATGAATTGCCATCAAAGTTACTGTCCGGAATATGTCATGCATAAAGTGACATAATTGACTTGTCCATGGCAACACATTATCAACATATTATAAATCATACACGATGTTTGTCTGTTATTGGGTAACGTTTACAAAGTGTATAGCAAAAAAAAAAAACTTTTTTTGATAGGCAATGCATGGTCTGAAACGTGGAAAAAACATAATCCGAGGGTGTGGTATGTGTGTGGAAATAGTGGAGTTATGAGCTTAGAAGATTCATATTTTTTTGGAGTTCAGAGTTAGTCGAACAAGAGCGATTATATAGTTTCAGGTAGTGAAAAAACTTGCCGAAGACTAATTTTTTTCGAATAACGAAAAGTTTATGCGGCCTCTTACAGACGGGAAACATATCAGTAGTTCTACCATTGCATCTATTACTTCATTTCATCTAAGAATTCTGAAGAAGTTGATTTCAAATCTATTACCTCATTTTTTCAAAACTGTTCTTTGTTGTATAAGACTTCATTCGTCAGAGCTTGTCGTTTATTCATAAAGTCTTTTTCGGTTTTCTTTAATTTTCCGAAAAACGTAAATGAAATGTTTTAGGCTCAGAAAAAAAAATATTTATTTTTTGTCAATATCGACCGTGATATTAGAGTAAGTAAACAGAAAACGTTCATTCAATTTGTTCATTAGCCAAAATAAATATGCATAAAATTGACGAAACTTCTTCGCAAACAAATTATAACAATAAATGAAGATCCCGTCTCAAACTCCGATAATGAAATTAAGAGCACAATGGCTAGCTGTAGATTTTCCTTCGTTTTTACTGGGCTTTGTGATACTCTGAATAATATTTGTTCAGTGGCTTTCACATTATTTTGAAGAATTGTTGTGTCTATTATATACAATATTAACGTTGCAAACTAAATGTCGATTCAGTCAGACATATAAAACATTGAGAATATTTTTGAGAATATCTTCCGCTAATGTCATAAATAAAGCTCCATTTTCACTCTGTAAAATAAACAAAATTGTGTAAAAAAACAAAGTTAGAATGCAAGCCATATGGCTATATATATTCAAAAACGTACGATCGAATAATAGGATTGAATGAACGGAATGCTTGCATTTTAATGTAATTGAATTGAACGTAACTTGGCTCTGATGCATTTTGCTTTGATTTTGTTTATTTTACAGTCGTAAGATTGAGATTTTTCCTCTTTAACAAAGATAAAGTATAAATTTTATAACGAATCCATTTGCTTGCGCAAAGATGTTATTTATTCGAGTCTGTATAATAGCATCGTTCAACGTACTAAGAGAAGTTCATTTCTAATTGCATTCATGCGATTTTTATTTGGTTTTACATTTATTCTAAATGGAAAAAGTTTCGTAAATTCTGAAATGTTGTGTACACTCAACTTAGAAATATTTGGAAAACTTTCTGTTATGAACGTAACTAAAATGGCTCTTTTGCAGACACGTATACACACAGTCGAAGAATCAACCGGTGAAATAAGTTTCAGCTACCGTTCATTCAGCTCATATTTTTAATTTTTTTTAGCCGCGTACGAAAATACTAGAGGCTATTAGGATGAATATGTCGTTTGTAACATATACTATTCGAAGCAGACGGTTCTGAGCTAGGGTTTAGCTGTCTTACAAGTATATTTAGGGTAGGGTGGATTTTTTTAAAGTTTAAGTGAAACAACAAAGTAAAAAGAAGTTAGGGCGATAAAGTCTATCTTGCGTTAAAGTTAGTAGCTTCACTAAAGAATCATTAAAACTAGAGGGATTTGGGAAATTCGTCTATTTTGGAAAGAATCACTAGAATAGATCGATTTCGTTTTGGTCTTTGGGCCCTGAGTGTCTTTTTCATATAAGTGCATTATTTGAAAAGTACGTTACGGGCTTTCGTAACTGCGCTATCCGCCATTTCTAAGATGTATACGTTTCAAAAAAAAAATTAAGTTTCACAAGAAAGACTAACCCCGTATTGGCTTTGGCCGCACTAAAATCAAGTACACCATAGGTAAACGAGTTCGTACGGAGCTAACGTCTCAGCATCTGCTCGTTCTCCCCTCGTTTTATTAATATTTGGTTCATTCACAGAACGTTCAGCTCGGAAATTATTTTCTGCAATGCGAAAGCCAAGTAAAATACAAAACAATTTACTCCACCAAGTTTTCGAGTTTTATGAAAATTATGTCTGCAAAACGGTTTTCTTTGGTGTGTTTTACTGAAACTGAAAAGTATTGAAACTCTCCTGCCATCAACCTTTCGAAACAATGCCAATTAGCAAAAATTATTACCAGTCTGCGATACATTAAAGCGAGTACGTGTACACAGCAGATTGAGTATGATTATAACATTGTTATTGCAAAAGTGTAATAAACCGTTACACTCGGAAATTGTTGGCACGTAATACCCTTCAAAGTTACTTTACTTTTTTTATTATTATTTTTTTTCGTATATTTATAATCATAAAAGCATTTTACGTCTCGTAAAATATTTTCTAAAATATTTTCGCCTCCGATTCGTACCGTAGACTATGGTCCGTGGCACATTTCAATTTCCGCTTGATCGGTAATATGGATTGGAAAGCTCTTACGTTACGTAATAGAAACATAATATAAAATGTACAGCGATTCAGGTATTTACGAAAAAGGTTTTTGTACGCCATAATATGCTACTTGTTTGTGAATGTATGATTCAAAAAGTTTATATTTCATCGAGGGGAAAACTGCTCCTTAAAGTCATGGTACAGGAAAAATCTCTACACAATATTTTCTCAGCTACATACAAAATCACAAAGTCAGAGTACATATAGCATTTCTCGAAGTAATTCCCCTTGTATTTCATACACTCAATTAAAATGAGGAAATAACACAATTTTGTTTTTAACAGACTATCAACTTACTTCCAGACCCGGAGATTTTGGCAGCTGTATGAATTTCTTGAATTGTTTCTCAGTCGAAATTTGTATCGCACATATTTCCTGAGACAAATACCAAAAAACCATTCAATATCAAAGCTGTCAGAATCAGTGGATCTAGAAATAAAAACAAATTCGTGCTATTTCCTTATTTTCTCGGGCTGTACATCAAACGCGCAAGCAGTTAGTCGCTTTTTTATTTTGGATAATTTGCGCTCCATCTATCCATCTATGGAGGCGATAATTTTTCGGATGTCACTACAAATTGCAATTTATAAATTGTCTCTCTAACAACAACATCAATTCCAATATTTTCCAACAAAAGAGTAAAATTACAGACATTTTAATTGGTGTTCGGAACGGAAGTAGAAGTAATTTATTTCATTGAGAATTTTATTTAACTGAAAACATGCTGAATAGGGTGGTTGATAAAACATTTTATGTAATTTGTCCGAGTCCTGGCAACTGTGAAAAAATCGGGGATAAGTCGCTTAATGGGCTATCGCAAAATCAGAGAAAAAAAAATGAAACAAAATGCATGCCTCCCAAATTCGTCTCCAAATCTAGTTAGAAGATGCCAAGAGTTACTACTTAGGTACAGGTGAATTTCGTGTCCATCTATCAAATGATTCCACACGTACTATACTAGCTATCGATCTACTTAACTTTTCAAGTTTGTGTTACAATACAAAACGTTATTTATTGCAAGATCTAATAGTTTCATAATTATTAAAGTAACCCAAACAAACCATTAAAGAAATGTTGATGCAAATTTGACCCACCCTAATGTCGATGTTGAAAGTATGTGCACACGTTAGATATACGAGTTGATTTTATCATTTTGAACAATGGCAAAAAAAGCTTGCACATAGTTAGCAGCTTCCGGGTAAAGTAAGAATTTAATTATTTCTTAAATCAACAGATTTGCAGTGAGGAGTTGCTAATACAATTAATGGCGATTTTTGTTTTGAAAGAACTTATTCACACAGATGGAGTTTGTCATTTACATCGTCGTTTAGCTATTCCACTTAAATATTAGATTTCAATCTCTCAACCGAACGATGTTATCCTAGGTAAAGCAGAGTAAAGTAAACCAGACAGCAGCGCTTGATTTGTCTAGGGACCTGAATTATCTAGTAGCTTAGTAGGACTTTCGACCACTGTTTCGATCTGAGAGAAAATTAAATACGTCTCTCGACGTTTTGCATAAATATGCAGTTCAAAAATACCATTTCTCATCAGGCCATGGCGACAGTGGTATTTGATACAGTGCTCTAGGAACACCATATCAATTTGCACACGAACAAGTATAGCGAATCATAATCAAAATGAATTCCAATTCACACTATCCATGCAGACTCGTGGCTGGCTGTGGTTGAGCCACCACAAAAGCCAAAACTAGTAGTCTTATTCTTTTGCGAGTAAAATTTTTCAATTTATGTTCATTTGAGTTCATTTTCATACAGCGTATAATAATAAGTGACCTATTATTTAACGTTTCAAAAATGAACCGCTCCTGCCTGGTTAATTTTACTCTGCCGTGGTGTTCATATTTATAGCTAGCTTGGAGTTCTTTCATTTCGTTTCATTTTTCCTATTGATAATGACATATCAGTTAATCTATCCTGTGCTAAAGTTATGAAAAATTTCACAAACAAATCGAATAAATGAAACATTGAGATGAAAGAACATAGACAAACATAAACTTTAAATTAATATTTTCTACAAATAAATGGAAGATTGATTTGCGCCGATAGGCACTTCAGGCGGACGTACAATAATATTCAGCGAACTAGAGCAACGTTTAAAGTGCACACAGTATCTTATTATAATTTTCTCTATGGTTGAAATTTGACGGTAATTTGACACTTCGTATGACCTTGGAACCAACCTATTAAGCAACAACCTTTTATTTGGTGTCTCAATTTGTCCCTTTTCATTTGCAACCACCTCTAGCACTAACGGGATTTATGAATGTCCCCAGAAAAAAAAGTATATTCAGCCTCTCAGAAACTTCTTCGTTTTGCAATAAAGAAAAACAAAAGTTTTCTTTTTCTGATGAGATATTAAAATCCTTATACACAAATAACTCGGAGATCCTTTTGCTATGATAAAAAAAAGAGATAGAAAAATCGAATAAGAAGAAGAAGATAAAAACTCATTCGTTCGTTCATAATTCTCGCGTATTACAGGGAGCTATATTATATGTGCATGGATCTATCTATTCGTTATTAATTTATAATCTAACTTCGGTTAAAGATGAACGTATACCTATGTAATGTATGTATATAAATCACTGAATAAGTGAATCAATCTTACCTAAATCAAAATGAAAACTATATTAAACTCAAATGTTACGTGAGCTGACTGAATGAATAGAACGATAGAATATAATTATTAAACCGTAACTAAGTCTGTATGTAGGAATATATACGAGGGAAAATAGATGAAACTTGATTATAAAGATAATATTCTTTCGGTGTTTGTTGCCTTTTCGTTGAGAATCTCTTGCTTGATTGAGATTTTGTTATTCTTATATTGATATTTTGTATGAATACCATGTATTGTTTTAATTGATTGTTAATCGGTAACTGCCCTCCATTGTGTTTGGTGATTGAATATTATTTTGAACGTGAAGAGATTTTAGGTGGTCAATTTTGTTTCGAGATATGACTCCGCATTTCTCTTGTCAATATGCTGTTATATTCGACAAGTGGGTTGTTTGCCAAAAAGTCAGGTCGGTACATTAAAAATATAGATTCTAAAATCAGTAAAAAAAATATTTTCGTGCAGGGATATCACCAGTGCCTACATTCGCGAAAATATTTTCACGAATTTTCTCAAATTTTCGCGATTTTCTCAAATTTTCACAAAAAACTTGCAAAAAGTTTCACGAAAATTTGAGAAAATTTGTGAAAATATTTTCGCGAATATAGGCACTTGATATCACACTAGCACAACATAACGTTATCGGCACACATGTAGGTTCTACATTGAGGAATAAATCAACAGAATTGGATTGTGATTGTAACTTCTTATTTTTCTCCATCTGTAGTCGCAGTGTGTTTGGTGGCTGTAACGATTTATATGCTGATAAATATGTCGTGCACACATCTAGCCTACATGTAGGCGAGATATCGATGGACCAGCTTACTTTCCACAGAGAGTATTTACATACTTCGAGGCAGGGCCTATTATGTAGAATTAATTTGCAAAATTTGCAAAAATTCACAGAAATTCACAAAAATTTGCACAAATTTACGCTTCATTTTCAGCACATTTTGCAAGTCTTTGCGTTCTTTTGTCTCTTTTAGTACAATTTAAAGAGAATAAAGCAATTAATTTGACTTTGAAGGTGTGTAGAAGCTGTTTTTTGAAAATTTTTGCAAATTTGTGGAGAATTTTGTGAGAATTTTTGCTAATTAAATTCTACTTAATAGGCCCTGCTTCGAGGCGTAGGTAGTCAGCGGTCCAGACTGAGTCTTTAGTATTGGCCGTGAAAGGCTGTTAGAGATGTCTTTAAACAAAGGAACAAAGCTAGAAGAAGGTTAATGGATCAAATGATTGAGAAAATTCAGTTCGGTTCAGTGGTTTTAGATTGTTTATTAACTTGCTTGGAACTGCATTATGAAGTTTTCTATGATTTCATTATTGAATTTCGACTTTTCGACCGACAAGAACATACTAGTTGTTCCTGTTGTTAAGAAGATTTAGCGAATTCGATTCCTCTCATTGTAAATGCTTTAAGGATTTGAAACTACTTTAAAACAACACCAAGGACATAGTCTACTATATTTTCTCAATTGAAATTCATTACTCTTCCACTCATTACAATTCCATATGCTACGCCATTTCACATAATTAAATTGAGTCTGTAAATCTAAACGACCACGTACTGCAAATCGAAAGAAAAATTATGAACATACAAGTTGTCGTTTCTCGCTAATTTGCTATCGTTACATTAAATGCCGAAGCATTTTATGCTTTAACCTTTGTACACAAGCACTTATCGCTTGGAAAACGGAAAAGTACATCAGAGTCCATAATTCATCGGAAACGATGCTACATTACGATTGCATCCTGTGTACAATATCTTTCGTTTTGTTGAAAATTGTATAACATTGTAGTGTGTGTACACGCCCGATATGCCTTGAGACGAATTCACCGACCAACAAAGAAAAAGTTTTACTGCTGGAATTGTGAAAATATTTTAACACAATCAACTCAATCCAGTAGTGTTGTTTAATAGAAGTGCATACGGTAAAAGCTACTTAGAAAATACGCTTAATATTTAGAGTGTATTTACTCAGTTTAACCATCGTGAAATTGTATTTTACGTTAGATATACTCCATGAACTCCATAAATTAGCCAGAATTGTTGGATAAATGTTCTCTATTTTCATAGACGACATTTAATTGGCTACGTTGCAGATAGGAATTTTACACTCGGTGAAATAAAATTAACGTTTCATCAAGCTTCCTGTTCAATTCGCTTGCATAAATTGTTATTCGATAAAGACGAGAAAATACAGATCCAGCGCTTCACTAGGCATTGTTGTGTTAGTGCAAAATTGAATGTTATACTTTCAACGTTACTGCTAAGTTATTCTTCTCAAAAATCAATAGGAAACAAAATGGCATCAGACTTTAAATGAGGTCAAGCAAAATATAGACAACAACAACTCTGTCAGCCGAAAATGTATAATATTTCATATATAAATACAAATGCATCAAAATTGGGACAGACATAGTTAAAAGGTAGTGGGTGTTCCACAATGAAGACACACAAACTAAGATATGATAGTTTTACGCAGCTGTGTAAACTAAGTAGTTATTGTTCTGTGAAAATCAGTTTTCCTTTAAAGGGAAAACTCATATTTCACAATCATTAAGTGTGTTACCTAGTTTGTTGGTCGCTGAGTGTGTGACTAAATTGCAGATAACATTGGATGCGACGGAAGTCATTCATTACATGAGTGATAAATTTTGTTATACGAGACGGATTCACGAGTGTGTATTTCAGCAACAAGCTTTGAAAACTGTTATTTCGACAAGCGAGCCGAAGGCAAGCAGATAATTGATGTTTCGGTGAGGTTAACACAATTTGTTCAGAGAGTAATTGTTCTAGTCGCCCTGTGAGTATTTAAAAATCAAATTGAAAACGAGCCACATAAGTAGGTGCTCAGCAGTATGTGCACATTCAATTGAATGAAGAGTCCTATTAAAACTAATAATTGCACAATAATGGCGATGACGAAACGAAAATTATTGATTCAAAGTCTGTTAAAGGTACATTTACATTGGAATCATTTTTGAAAGTCTTGAATGGTTTGAACGTTTTCAAAACCTTTGAGAAACAACTAGTCATCTGTTACCAACCCAGATGTTTTGTTGACAACAAACCAGATTTTTTTAAAAATTAAACTAATGAAGTAAAAGATTTGATATGAAAAACTATGACCGATACTTGAAGCAACATAAAGGACAGATATCCTCGTTATGGCTACCCCTTTCCATTTACAAAAGGTTGATGAAAATAACGAATTGAAGTTCAACTTGGTTTATTATGTTGTTTGAACATTCTGTGAATGCTTGACTTTGGACTTAGTGTACCTTCCTGGATCCGATAAATTTATCGTAAATCTTCCCATAGTATATAAACATCGTTCCGACTTAACAAGAATATGTGTTTAACTCATAGAAAAGATCGACTGTTTGACTTCAACAACGACAGCCGAAAAAGGAAACCATGAAAACGTGTAACCAGAATTTTTCCGACATCTAACTTTCTGCTTTTCTCTCGCTACAGAAAATTATGTCGAGGGAAAAAATAACATTTATTTATTTCGAACACAAAATGAATCCATTTTTCCCCATGTAATCGATTTTACTTGTATACAAAATCTCGATAGACAACAATGCTAAACCGATATATCTATACAGTAACAACACCATAACAGTATATATAGACGACGCGAATGTTTTCATATTGTGATATTAAACAAAGAAAAAAATAAGACAACGGCATAGGAATGTCTTATCGTGATCTCTGATTAGGCATTTAAGTTCGACTAAACCGCGGATAATCCATTTGTATTGGTCTGCAATTAAAAACAATCCGCAAAATCTTTTCGTCGGAGACTAGTCATTTGTTATCGACAACGTCAACAAAGCCAAGCGATGAGCTTTAGCTAGTGTTCGTTTAGCAAAATTTATACTAAGACTAAATGGGATAAAAGAATTTCCATATCAAACACCTGACGATTCTTTAAATCAGTCAAACAACAAACTTAAGAGGAAAGTGCTCGGGCAAGAGCCCTAAGAGAAAAGAGAGCAGTTCGAAATTTTCATAAACTCCTCAATTTTCTAAGAGCTGGTTAGACTGATCTAAGAGTAATTATGTCTAGAAAGGAAATTTCGAACAAAATTATGTAAAATGTGTGATCCCAACATGAAATACGAAATGCTTGGTAGTATGTTTACCCTCTTAATGAAACGGGCTGATTGAACTATCAAAAGCGTATTGGTGTCGTACGAAATGTGTATCTTATACAAACTGAATTTGGGGACACATCATTTTATCATACAAAATACCAGTCTAGGTAAAATTTGTCTAAGAAACTGACAAAACCAACTCTAATTTTAATTGAAAACTAACACATTTCTGCCAGAAATAAAGGTCGTTCATTTTTGAAAAAATTATAAGTGTACAGTGTCCGCTTGTAAATTTCATTATTTTAGAAGTGTATGAAGTGTAATGAAATTTACAAGCGGACACTGTACAATGTTTGGCCTCCTAATTTTGTAAACAATTGGTGTAAAGCGGACACTGTACGATTGGTGTGATATTGCTAGAGAGCTGCCTTAACCGCACAGATGTAGGCTAAGAGTAGTTTTCTGAATAAAATGAACAGTTAGGATAGGATAAGTGAGCTGAGTCCTTTGGGAGTCAAGCACCTAGGCCCAGGCTGGGCATATTGTGCTAAAAATGAACAGTTAATTGTATCTAATGTTTGGAAAATGAATTTTGGTAGATGCACTACTATAGATATGTCAGTTATAGGAATTGATCACCATTACAGTACTATAGATCATTTTCATTATACGGTACTTGTCAACGTTACCCCACTTAATTTTTCGTCAAGTAGTCCTTAACCTCAATCAATTGACGTTAACTGCGTTCAATTTACTGATTTTTATATGAAAATCGCTCGTTCAATTCATTCGATTTTTTTCGACGTGTCTGACAGTTGGGATCGTGTCTGACGTTTACAAGGTCATGAAAATGATCTATTTCCGCTACTTTTGGGAAAACATTTTCCCAAATTTTCTTAAGTTTTCCGACATTTTCCCTAATTTAAAAAAAAATGAAATTGTTGAATCCAGTGGTTCGGGTCTTATAACTTTTGCTTGGTGCCCCAATTTCATTTTTTTTAGTCAGAATCCGTAGAATGGAAATTTATTGTCAGCACTTGAACTTGAAATTGCAATGAATTTAAATTTAGTTTCTCATGTCCTGCCACTTTCGTGCATTAAAAATTTGAAAATTTCGGAAAAATGTTAATGAATAAGTTCAATGCTGTAAAAGCTGACAAAATAGTGTCTCATCTGTGCCGTTTTTAACTATTCATATGTCGGCTCAGGTCTTACTTATTCATTACACGTTACAATCTTCCCGTTGTTCCTACAATTCTTCAAAAAAATTTCTTACATTTTCCGAACTTAGGTACATTTTGCTAGCATTGTGTGTGTACCTAAGTTCAGAAATTTTTGGAGAATTGTGGCCACAAAGGGAAGATTGTTTGTAACTAACTGTCCGTGACCGTAATGAATGCAATTCGTCGAAATTAATTCAGAAAAATCGTCGTCTTTGTGAAGTAAAGTCCGTGTAAATGCAAAAAGAAAAATTTGACGACAATTTGACTGTTTGTCAAATTGTTCCGTTCTTGAGTTCGCGAACGATATTAATTTGTTTCCCCAATAAAAGTCACCAAAAAACTTTCTGATTATTACATTTTGTTTTTCGCCAAACAAAAATTTAAATTCAATATTACTTCTTCTTTAAACTTTGCTGGTGAAGAATCTAATATATTCAAAATACTTGGCTGCAGACAATACCCCACAACATAAGAAAGAATGTTACAACTAAAGCATATTTTATTCATTCCCACACAATTTGTTGAATGGGAGTATAGACACAAAGATTTTTTTTTTCTGTCGTCTTTTTTTCTTCTTCTTCTTCTGGATCGCAGTGAATAACATAAAGAAGATTACCATATAAAATGTCTAAGAAAATGGCTATGACACATACAGCCACTTGTAGAGCATCTCATCTCTGATAAAATTATAGCCATTTCTCGCTTCCCCATACTCTACACTTTAAAGGATATCGAATCAATTCTAAATCGTATTCTATTCGTACATATATAAATAGATGTTGGTAACATAATAAAGAAACAAGATAATAACAAAAGCAAAAAAAAAGTATAGAACGAAACGTACCTTTTATAGATTCGATATGTGAAGGAAATCCTTTTGAAAGTGTAGATATATCTCTATAATATTCCCCGTATATAAATGTATTGCAATTTTAGGGGATACTTTTTTTTCATTCTCTCGAATTTAAAGCTATTTTTAGTCGTGTCTCTTATAGATATACGCATACGTTTACAATATCCTGACTGACTCAGTTGGAAATGATTTCCCATTTTAATATTTGGAACGTGTTTAGTTTTTCCTCCCGAAAAATCTTTCGCTTGAATAACAAATTTCCCAACATTTTCTTTTATTATGTTTAGATACGGTGCCGAACCCAGCCCAACCGATGGTGGCATACCACCTGTATTGGCATTGCTGGATAAACTAGTGGAATCACCGAAGCGTCGCTACCTTTATCAACTTGTGTCGTGTCTTAAAATACTATTGCGTACGATATCTATCATCGAAATGCCATTTAAAGTACTTTAACCTTTTTCTTCTTCATTTTTTTTTTGCACATAAAATCAATAACACGTCACCCAAATCAAATATCATAACGAGAAGAGTTCGGTTTTTTTTGTCGACAATAAAATAGAAGAAAAATTTCTCAAAAATGTGTGGAGAAAGAAATTGCAATAAATAATCTCTCTTTATTCCACAGCCGTATTTATTTGAATATCGCAAATCCATGTTCATAGAAAAGTATGAAGTACTCTTTGAGGATGGTCTAATCAGCCGGGAGCAAGTGTTTGGAGTGGTGAAATTGAAACATTTGTGCAGGTAAATGTTCAAATAATTTTACAGCGTTCATCAACAATTTGTATACAGTTCTGAACACCTAAAACAGCCAAAAAAGTGTTGTTTGGAACATGTGTGTGTGGAACAAAGTAAACTAATGAGAATATGATATATTGCTGACACGGCGGCACTTTTAGGTGCTCACGACTGTATGCAATTTGTGCAAATAATTTCGAATTTTGATTGAAAACACTATCGACACAACTCTGAACCGAATATATAGAAGATACGAAATAGTGTGCTCGTCGTTGATCAATAACCAATTTTCACTCTGCATTTTGTAATACACATTGTACATGCTAAAGAATTGTAATTTTCAGTTTACGTAACATTATATTGCATAATACACGAATAATATTCAAACGAAACGCTCTCAGTACGAACAGAAAGCAGATTCCCCCTCGTTTGCAATAAATTGTTAAAAACGTTCCTTTCAAGCGTGATGGTGTTTGTGTTTAGTGCTCAATTTAAAACTTTATTCAGATAAATTGGTAGTGAAGTCGAAAAATAATTTGAAAACTTCAATGCGACATTGTGAAAGAAAATCAAGTAAAATAAACGATTTTCAGTGTGACAAATTAGTGAACGAATCGATGATTCGATGTTTTTCCTGGACGTAAATTGTGAATGACGATTGGATGTATCTTTGAACGCGTCAAGCTTTGAGTGTCGCACAGTCGAATAGTTTGTAGAAAAATAAATAAATTAATTGATTTAACAGACATTCTTCAAATCTATTCTTTACCATGAAGCCTATTTTTGTGAAAAACTTACAAAAATGTCGATCAGGTTGTCTTCTGCATTTTTACGTTCGTTCAAAGATGATCCATCTTGGCTTCATGGTAAAAAATTGATTTGAAGAATGTCTCCGCCAAAAATATGTTACTAAGTATTTTGAACCTTTGAACCAAATACACCTCGTAGGACAGCTTAATCAAAATCTGTGTAGTTGGAGTTTCTTACTCACTAATGGAATTGTGGGATGATCGAGGGGACATTATAGATCAAGTCCGAGTAACTGTAAACTTAAACTCTAGCCTCAACTCAGTGAAAACAATTGAAACTTTTGAGCTGCTGTTCAATTTTGTGTTTTGTTCAGATCCACAAAAACGTTAAATTTAAGAGATTTCCAATGTTTAACAGATGAAATTCTAATTGTTTCTTGTTTGGCGCAAATGTTTGAGCTCATTATTTTACGAGAAAATCGTGAAAACCACAAAACATTTGTTTCTACTTCCAAACAAGTGCCTGCTCATTTTCACTACACAGTACACATATATTCAGGTTAAGTTCTCTGTGGATGATTTTTGACATTTTGAATAACCTTGGAATTGATCTGCAACTTCAACGACAAAGTGTTTCAGAATTGTTTATTATTAGGTGTGTTCTCTCAGGTTGTCTTATAAACTCTGCTTCAATACTTTGTCGTCTTTGATGTTATTGGAGCTAACCCACAAATTCTCGATGGCATTTCGTAAGATGCGAAATGAATTTTAAGTATTCAGATTCTTTAGAGGCTCGTTGGGTGTACAACATCATTGAGTCAATTTGCTTTCACATTTGTATTTGTTCAAATACAGTGGATATCAGTTAAATTCAGACATGGATATCTACTACTACCACTACTACACCCATGCGTGTAACTGTTTCACCCGAATAAACGCGAATACGCACTTTGGTTCTTTATGAACGAACCAGCTGAAAAACAGCTGAAGTAAATTCATGGTTCAATTTCAGACGTCCATTGTAACTGAAATGTCCAACTTCATGTTCAATAAGTACCGATTTTTCACAGCTTATGCGAAAAGTGTACTGTGCTAATCGATACTCTGAAGAAAGAAAAAAATAATTAAAAGGTCGGACGGACATAACTAGATACAGATTCAACTGAAAGTGTGACGCATAAAACATTAAACATTACTAGCTCAACAATATTTGGAAAGTTGCTTTTCACATTAATCCCGAACGGAAAGTGTTACTACCCGGTTCATATCTAACTTCCAACTGGATATGTAATCGGAGGGTCTATCAATTACTTTGAGCAAATGTTTATTCAAAAACTTATGCTCTATCAAATTGCGATTATAATGGTAAAACAGAATAAATAATATTTTATGATACACAAAATTCATATTCCCATGCATTGCCGTTATATTAGCCCACATTATGTAACTTGCCCGATGAATTGATAACCGACTCAGGGCGGTCTTCATTAATATTATTATAAAGTTTATGAAAACTTTTACCATATCTTTTTTGTCTATATGGATATGGACTTAGGCTTTATACAATGCCAAAACATGCTGGCACTCCGGAATAGCCAACATGTGTAACGTTAAACAGAGATTTTACGGGGAGAGAAAGTTCTTTTATTAACTTTCAGCATAATTTCGTATACTTTATCAGGCTGTATCTGAAATCAACTGACAAGAACAAACTATGTATGTAACCAACAGATTTATTCAATGGCTGCTGAAATTGAATGAAAGTAAAATGGAGAGGAAAATTTTCCCTGAAAAGATTTTATGGTATATCTGACTAAAACAACATACGGTCAACAGATTCTTATTGAATTGACAACGTCTATTGGCTTCGAATTGAATTACTTCACGATGTAGTAAAGTTAAACAAGCAGAAGCAATCTAGGCAAATACATTCAAAAATTGTACCTAAATCCCGTTAATAGTTCGTTACGTTAGATGCTGCGAAAGTAATTAATTACCAGAGGCAACGCTTTTATGATAAAATCAAACTCAAACGTTTGCGAGCACCACAACTCTAGTACGATGATTTTAAAAATGAAATCCATGCTCTTTTTAAGGCACCCTACATTTCCATACGAGATATTCACAAAAAAACGATACTGGGTTTAGATTAAATGAAGTAATAGATCCGATAGTAAAGCTGCTTTTTTAATTAACCAGTAACCAGTTTTGTTTATCTAAAAGACCTAGATGTCGTATAGAAATGGCGTCGCGTTTTTAAGCGTTGTTATCAGTTTGACATGAGTAATCACTCAACTAGAATGCACTTTTTCGTCAATTTTACGTCCTACAGCCCCTAAAGGTCCTTGTCGAGTTATCAAGGAATGAAATACCCAAAGTTCGTTTTAGATTTTTATTTTTGAAATGAACATTCCCAGTTGATTTTACCTACTTGATCTTATTTGATGGATCATATTTGTCGGCAAAACGAACAGATTATCAGATTAAGAGCTAGATGCTACTTCACCTGCCGCAATTTTACAAGACTAGAATCCGGTGAACGGATAGGTTTCTTTCTACAATATGGACAGCATTTGCATATTGAAGCATCTGGGTCTGATGCGACTTCACCAGGTCCACACTGTAGGGCCTCCTTTGCAGTACATTTCATTCTTACAAGGCTACAGTTCGGTAAACACTTCGGTGCTACCTTTCGACAATATGGACAGCATTTACATATCGAAGGATCTGCGTCTGATGCTACTTCATCTGGTCTACACTTTAGGGCCTCCTTTGCCACACATTTTAATTTAACAAGACTACAGTTCGGTAAACACTTCGGTGCATCCTTTCGACAATATGGACAGCATTTACATATCGAAGGATCCGCGTCTGATGCTACTTCATCTGGTCTACACTTTAGGGCCTCCTTTGTTACACATTTTAATTTAACAAGACTACAGTTCGGTGAACACTTCGGTGCTTCCTTTCGACAGTATGGGCAGCACTGACATATTGAAGCATCTGGGTCTGATGCAACTTCACCTGGTCCACACTGTAGAGCCTCCTTTGAGGTACATTTCATGTCCACAAGGCGACAATCCGGTGAACACTTCGGTGCTTCCGTTTGACAATACGGACAGCATTGACATATCGAAGGATCTGCGTCTGATGCTACTTCACCAGCTCCACACTGCAGGGCCTCCTTTGCAGTACATTTCACGAATACAAGACGACAGTCCGGTGAACATGACAGAGCGACATTTGGTGTTGCACCATTAATGCCCTTTACATGGAATAAAAATAATTTTAAGCAAAAGAGAATTCAATTCAAGACTGTATAGTGTAGAGGAGGTAGTGACACAGTCAGATTATTGGCTGACAGACCACTTTTCATACAAAAAATGAATCACGTCGTACAGATTCCACTGTCTCCCTATAACAGTATACAGCCTTGAACAAATATACGTACGTCACCAATAGCAACTAGCAACACAGCGCTTAAAATCGAGTGAAATTTCATATTTATCACTACTTCACTACTTTTGCACTCTAAACCACCACTTCGCTTCTCGAGATAACAATAAATGAGTAAGCCGAGCATGAAACACATGTATTTACAGTCTGGCTCATGATACGTGTTCCATTTAATTTTAAGTATTTAAAAACAGGCGAGGTTCAACATGATCGTTTGATATCTCTCAACTGATCGCTTACCCCATGATCGATCTTTGGTCATTTCTTGTTTCTTTCTGATGTGTATCATGGGAAAGCCGTTGCTTTGTATTCTGCATATCTTTCCATAACATCTTTTCTTCCGATCGTTTTCTAGATCCGCTAATAGAACATTCAGTTAAACAGTTGCCATACAAGGAAGACTTTCATTTACCAACGTTTTATCAAAACAAAGTCAATATTGTTTGAACAACCTGGTTTAAATTACAATACACTGCTATGAAAAACAATTTTCGTTGGTGTTAGCCAGCCAATGCGATAATTAATCAGCTGTACAAATAAATAATGTACACGTGTATCGATGCATGAGCGGAGATTGTCAAAGTCTTTCTACAGTGGATTTAGGATAGGATAGGATAAGATGGGCAGGAACGCTGATGCTTTCCAAGCACCTACGTAGCCAATGGGCCTGTTGTGCATTAACCATATTTTCGAGAGATTTCACATTGGTGTTTGGTGTTTGTATGATATCTGCAAGTTTCGGTATTATTGGTTTTCAATCATTGCTAAGAACAAGACCTCTGTCGATGTTCATTAATGGACCTTGATGTTCTTGAATGGCTAAACCTTCTTTAATTCTCCGTAATTTGAGGTCATTCTCTCTCATTACCAGTTTGGAATTTTGCCAATTTATTTCATGTTTTTTGTTCCTGATGGTGTTCCTAGCTATGGCTGGATTATTGTATTCGTAACGTCGGACATTGTCTTTGTGATCTTCTATCCTGTTTGATACTCTTTGTCTGACACAGTTGTCGAACCCGCGATATATAGGGCGTGAGTCCATTGCACTACCTATTGCGCTACCTGGTCGTGGCAGTACAGTGGATTTAGTATCACTTCCTTCTGAAATATTTTTTTATCTAGAATATTTTGTCCCTCCGTACTTTATTGTTGACCAATAAAAGTATAAGAGTAACACTTACAGACGATGGAACGCGGTAGATAAAATCGTCGGAAATGAAATACATTTTTGTTAATGAAATGAGCTACTTTTCTCGTTGATTTTACCAACTTGATCTAATTAGCTTAATCATATTCGTCGGCAAAACGGACAGCATTCGCATATCGAATGGTCCGCATTTGATGCTACTTCACCTGCCCCACAATGTAGGGATTCCTTTATATATTCTATTTTCACATGATAATTGTTAGAATTGCATAAAATGAGGATCCCACTTTAATTTTCAAGCCACCGAGTGTTTGTCATAAATTAGCTTTAAAATCAACAATCAAATAGCGTTCCTTCCAGTTGAAACAATTTATTTTCAAGTTTTCGGAAAACTAATCATTATTACTTTTGGAGCATGATAGGGACATGATTGTTTTCGTTTGCAATGAACGATTTCGATAAGAAATTCAGACAGTGAGTTTAGAGAATAAGAACTTTGTGAAACAGTTAAAGTTGATGGATTCTAAACAGCATAATTTGAAAATCTTTCGGTGAAGTTCTCGGTGAAATTGTGTACCTACAAAAATTGGATCTGTAGTACACATTTCAATCTCTTTATCTGATTTTTCGAACCAATATCCTCAATTCAATTTATTGTTTTATAAAATATTCATTGATGTGGATTGTGGAAAAACAAATTGAAAAGGATATTACGTAGACACGAGTTGTTAGTGGCAGACTATCTGGGGTATGGTATACATGGAATGAAAGAACGTAAGATCAACTACAATATCCCAAACTCAGTCCAGAGAATATGATACAAAAATTGCAGTAATTTCAATCTATTTGGTTACACTACGTACTAGTGGCCCGCTAGTAGCCTGTTACCAAACACCTGACTTGGTTTTGGCAATTATCATTTTTTGTGAAGGTCAGATGTGAATGTTGAAGCCTTAGAACAAAACTTTGTGTTTTTTATCTCCGATAAAGTATGGTTCGCTTATAGCGTCCATGCCAAGACTAACATTATAATTTGTCACTTTGTTGACAAAACCGCACACTATAACAATTTTCATCGAACATTCGTTTGGCACGAAGTACTTAAACTTTCAGTCGTAATTGGAATTATATGGCAATGACTGTCGGCAGTTTGCCTTATGGAATGGAAGAAAAGATACTACGGTTACGTGGGAAGCTCGATTGGAAGAAGTATGGTAAATGGTTAAAGTCGCGATTCAAATGCCTTTATAGTTTTACTTAATGAATTGTAAAATGCTAAACGTGCAATTCTCTTTGTCAGTATTTTGCTAGTAGAACCTTGTGATTGTTTCTTATAATATTGCGGACGTCAGTTCTATCTGTCTTAAACGACATTTTTTTTTTTTAATTCGCTTTTATTTTGTTAATTTCCAACATTTAGACAACTTAAAAAAAACTTTTTCTGCAAGACAGCAAGACACAACACGATACATTTGCCATGTCTTCTTCACATGACTTTTTTTAAAGTCTATTGAAACGACAAAGAAAATAGCTTCTGTCGTAAAGAAAGTTTTGAACTATTGATAATTGCAAATTCAGGACTGGTAGGCCCAATGCTGGAAAAATTATTTTTGTATGGGGAAGTGAAAGAAAGAACAAATAGTTTCTTTCTTACTTGTCGGTTGCAGGTTCCATTCTACCTATTCTACATTAGGGCTCAGATACTGCGACTTACTTTCAAATTTGTGACTCATGTCACAAACCAAAATAAGAGATCTAAACACATTCACAAGCAAGTTAACTTTAAATGAAACAAAATTATCATTTTAGTGTCGCAATGAAGGTTATTTGTGCATTAGTACAACTACCGACAACGAAATAATTAATTTAAAACCATTTACTAGTGCTATTACGAGCTGTGGATGTTTCGTGTTTGGTGTTACGCACAAAGTAGGTAACAAGTCCGGGATATTTCGTATGTGTGATTGTTATGACACTATGAAACGAGGTGATAACTAAAGAAAATCCTCAAAATCATAGAAAATCCTTTAAAAGATCAAAAACAAAATTCTTGAAAATTGAAAAAAGTCCTTAAAAATCCATCCAGAATCAGTCAAAAATTCTCTAAAACTCCTAGGAAACTGATAGGAAAATCCTTGAATCTTTTTTTAAATCCTTTGTCAACGAAACCCACAAAAATATCTGCCCTTGCTAAGAAAGGTAGCATAATCACCCGTGTACAAGCATATTAAGCCTCCCATTAAGTATTGCTTAATAACTTCTCCTGCCTGTAAGTATATTCTTGTCATTGTTGTTGCATTTTTGCTCTGCGTTGCGTGGGATTTTATTAGTGCGGCGTGCGGGTATAAATTATTTGATATAGGGTCACCCTTTTATTAGCGTTGATACAACACAATTTCCCTTTATTACAATGGTAAATTACTTGCTCGTAGATTGTATAAATGTACAAGATAGATACACAATTTGACGTTCATCCATCGATTCCATAAACATGCATCGGTTTGCAAAACGATGAAAAAAAAAATTCTTTTAATTTTCTTAGATCAAAATCTCAATTTATCTGAATATGGCATCGATTTTATATGTATTTTTATGGATTTCGGAGATAAAACAAATCCATATACCCCTGGCGGGTATTATGTGTGTCACTTGTGTTATGGATATGATGAATTTGAAATTGACAATGGAATCCAATTTATTATTGAAGATGGATTTTTTTTTTCGAAAATTTATTTTTAAAAGCGATGGATGTGAAAAGATACGGAAAACGAAAATTTATGCAAATGATTCGACATTACAAAATTTTGTTGTTATAGTGGTGGTGTAATGGGGGAGCGGGGGAATTGAGTGTGGTTTTGACAGTTTTGTTGTTATTGAAAGGTCATTCGTTTTTATTGCGGAAATGCTTATACGAAATATGTCAAAATATTTCTATTTTTAACTCTTTTTAGACGAACCTTGCTGTGAAGTAGCTAAGAGCTATCTTAATATATCATCATAATACAGCTCCACCAGCCGCTACAAAGTAGTGTGATGGGATGATATCTATTTTTATCACAACCAGATCTGATATCAAACGATTTTCTTTTGTTGAAATATTGGGACACATAACTAAATCGATTTTTCAATTTTAGCAATGTAGCAATGTGTCTCAGACAATGATAAAATGCCATTATATTGCCATGTTTTCTGGTATAATACGGTAAAATAGTGGTGTAGTGTAACCGATGCAGTTTTCCTAATTTCATTTTCTTTCGGATAACGTCTTTAAGCAAGTTTTCAGAAAGCTTTTAAGAATTGAAAACTAAAAAAAATTGAAAGGCTTTAGTAGAAAGTTTTCCTAGATATTTCTTTCATTCGATTGTCAGATTAATCAACTGCGAATAGCAAAAGTTTATTAAACTTTAGACTCTCGATACTAATAAGGATTTCACGGATTTCGCTACATTCAACGGTAGTTCACAAAAAATGACGTCTCGCTTCGAGAAGGAATTTAGGTTAGGATGTGTCAAATATATTCTCGACAAAAAAAAAACCGCCGGCTGCAAGCCTAATGTGGATTTTTCGAACGAATACCAGGCCTTTGATATGAACCATGGCCTATACCAGTTAGGACTGATTCATCAGATCACGCTGGTCTGTGTAACTGAACATTTTGGCTTTGAGGGAAACGAGATGACCGATGAGCTGGTCGGTTAAGAACATGTCACATCCCGATCTCGCATTCATTATGCGATAGGGCGGTGAAAGATTGGATGGATAAGGTCTAAATTCACACTATACTAGGTCTCATATATCGAAGGAGTCATACTGTGTTGTATTAGATAGGTTACTGGAGGGATTCATCTATTTACATGATGAACGGGAATAGAAATAAAAGGGTCACAAGACGGAAACGGACTAACCCAGCCTGATTAACGAATCAAAATGCAGAAAAGTTTGCTAGTCATCTGCTATGGACAATGACGACAAAAATAAACATGCAGCTCTGGCAAGTGTTGATTTTATACAACTTGGCTTTTTTAATACGTCACGGTCGTCCTCTCGATCACCCATATACTTGCCCAGGATATACAATGTATCAGTACAGATAACTATTTGAATAAAAACTGAATAAAACAACAATTAACGTAAATGCCATGAAGAGAAGCCATAAAATTATGAAATGAACTGAACATCTAATTGGACAATACTTGAAGCCACATGACCGGTGTTCTCTCCGCTTAGCGTGCATTTAACGTGCTAATTTCTAGGATAATTATTTTAGCATATCACTGTCATAATCCGATGTGCACGCTACATACATTATAACACATAATTTTGTGGCTGAAACTTTTACTGCACATTTCCATCGAATGGAAAATTGTTATTTTATCCAAATTATCTAAGTGGTAAACTCCACTACAGGTTTTCAAAACATTTAAAATAATCTCAGCCGAATTGCACACTCTGCTTTAACTCCAATAAAATGTTTAATTAATTTCCCCCATCTGTTGAGACGTTTATGTGGTGATAGCAGAAAGCGATCCGCAACACATCGTATAAAGTCATTTAGATTAATAGTTCGTTTTTTCAGTCATATCGATTACGTACAATTACCGAGTACGAATGGTTGCATAAAAAGCTTTAGCGAATCAATGCAAATCGTAACGAGCTTTCTCCCATTACATTGTCGATTGTGCAATGTGACTAGTTGGCGAAGTCTCCCAATAAAGTGTTCACGAAAAGCGATTTCTGACCAGTTAATTTTAACCAATCTGTGAGTGAAACGTCAAAATGAGATGAATAAAGTGTTATGATGAAAGAAATATTTTGACACCCAAGGCAAGTTACAATAAACTGGTCTTCGGTCTTCTCGCTCGAATCGTAAGATGTTGAAAGAGAAGCGAATACTTAGACAAGTACCCCAAGGCAAGTTATAATTAACTGATATTCGATCGTGTCGCTCCGATCATAACACTGGTTTAATCAATGTTTTATTAATTTCTGACAGCTGACCCATACCCACCCTCATGTTAGTTAAATTTTACTGACGGAGAGCGAATACTCTGTACAGTGAAATGAAATTTCAATTCACTTTTTTCGTTAGCAGTAAAATTTTTATTAACGGATGATGATATACTTAGCTTTAACGGTGAGCAAAGATCAATTGAATTTAACTGACCTTGAGGGCAATGTTTTTTGTATAATCTCCCATGTTGACATTTCCTTTGGGACTATTTAGATTCAACTGAGCTGAAATTAATCATGTCTCCGTTAACAGAGTATTTTACTTTGAACTTTTATTTATTTTCATTCACTAGTTTTCACAATTCAATTTCGGTTAGACTGTAAGTGCGGAAACAGAAATCTCACATTTTACACTGCCAATTTCCTCATGATTCAATTCATCGTGGACCATGTGAGATTTTCATTAGTAAATTTATGGGGAATTCAAATTCATTCCATTAATTTCGCGAATGTTTCCGAACTGAAACCAGCTCCCGGTCGTGTATTGCATGAAAAATACCACACAGTAAACCAGAAACTGGTCGAAATTTAATATACACAATTTTGATATCTCTCACAGCGTTTCTCCATCCATCAATACCGATTCGGCTATCATAAAACATTTGGTTTTATTTCTCATGTGAAATGCTTATGGATACATTACATTAAGATGGAATATTATTTATGGATGAAAAAAGAGGGTATATGCGAGAAGAGAAAAAAATCCCGCATATAAATCTAAAATATTATGATTTTCTGTTCACATATAAGAATTTTGATGGTTTGTTGAAGAATAATCGAACCATAAATATTCAACTTTTCGATATAAATATTATCATATGCAAAAATACTTCTAGAGAGAGATATGAAGAGAAAGAGAGGGAGAGAGAGAGTGTGTGTTGATCGAAGTTGATAATATCTCATGTATTTGTCGGCATACTTACGGTATTACAAAAGGATCAAAGGGGATGCTATATTCGATTCCATTGATATGTAACTGAAAAAGTGCATTTTCCCAACAATAATTCTTTGCGACATTCCGATGCGTACATAACATAGTACTCTTTTTGTGATCACAGACACATGCCTCGCAAATTGTAGCAAATTTTCGTCTTTTTACTTTCGATTCGAAAATGTTAGACGAAATAAAAGAAAAATCTCGAGAACGTTTTTAGTGTCAGAGAAATATTGAAATTTGACACTTGTCTAAAATAAAAGTCAGAAAGAAAGAATCATTTTTTGAATATGAAATGGAGTTTATATCGTTTGTCTCGTTTCGATTTGAAGGTTGTGTTTTCTCCAAACGTTTCATGTTTTATCGATTTCCACAAAAGTTAATGGACTCGTCAATTTTTTATGTAGAAAGGACCGCTAGACTAACGTTCTGAAACGGTTTTCAGTGTCTGTCATTGCAAGCGGAAAACCATTCTGTTTTGAACACGTAAAAAATCCCACCTTCGCATCTCAGCTGTTTGTCATTTGAAATTGCTTTCGAAATCAGAGAAACGGTGAGAAACGGAAACGACGGCTCAGATACGACAGTGGGATTTTTTACGTGGACAAAGCTGTAATGTAAAATTTCCACTTTACTTGCAAACTAATCAATTTCTCCAAAACGAAAAATGTCTGGTTCAATTCAGCCAAACATCACGAACATCAGTACTGCCTTCCAATATCTATCACGTTAGCCCAAAACAATTTCCAGCACATAAACCTTTCGATGTTAATACATGTTGAGAGTGCTAAGGCGCAGTACATTATTTGGCACAGAAGAGATTTCAGTGGCTATCCACATACATTAAAACGTAAGGTCAACATCTAAAATGTGATACATAATTTACATCGGGAATAAATGTTTGATCCATGAACTTGTGCAGCATTACAAATTTGTTACACCTGCAATGCCATGGTCAGACAAATAAAATGTCTCAATAAAATTGAAGTAGCCTCTTGAGTAACATTTCATTCGAAATCTCATTGAAGGAAGAAAAGATCAACCGAATTGATTCGAAAAAAATATTTCTTCCCTAAATGTTCTACTTTCCGGCTAAAATGGTTCATTTCGTCAATAGAGATTGATAGGGTCAACTGAGATACTATCGAAAAAAGTGAATATTTGCGAATGCTTTAAAAAAAAAATCAACATCACACACACGTATCCTTCGATATATCTTTATATCCCCGAAGTGAAGACACCCCACTGTTGGACTGGTTGTATACAATACACAAGCGCATGTTATGTGCTATGCATACGAATTCTTTCGTTCTTTCTTCCTTTTCTTGCCAATAAACTTTAACGATATGTAAATAAACACAAATATAGATTAGATTAAATTCATGTCCAGGACGTCACAAGAATAAATAAAGTGTGGAACGAATTTTTAACAAGACAAAATGAATCATTATTATCATTACACATCCCATTTTTTTTCTCTTCTCGTTGCTGTGCTCCCCCGAAAACCATATAATCATCATCATAAAATTCATTTGCACAAAAAATACATCCAAAAATTCTGATATATTGACGACATTTAAGTCAAGAAGTAATGTGTAACTTATACATATTAAGCGCAGATGAAATCAACAAGTTTTCCCCATGAGAATCCACTTCATTTTCTTAACATTATTTGGAAAATACGCCGAACATAAGGCTAAGGAAATTTTGTATTCGACAAAATTACGTTCTTTCAGCCGGAAAACATCACTCTCTCTATCTATGTGTATACACATATAAAAGACAACACCGATGATTAGACATGTTAAGCATGACGAAAATTAATTGTAGAGCACATAAACACGTTTAATTAACAGAATAATCGAATTGATGCTAAATATTTAGAACAGTAAATTATCAGCCAAATTTTATTAAAAAATATTTCCGGCGTTTTTCGTTTCTTTTAGGTGCACTATTCGAGACATATTACGCAATAACAGTCAGCTACCGAATGGAATCAACAAATTGAAATTGCCGAAGACCCTGAAAAGGTACATCGATATGATGGAAGATGTCAAGTGAATTATATATCCAGAATTCGTTCATAAATTGAGCAACAAAATAAAAATATTTTCTTCAACTATTTCACAGTCAAGATTTGAATTCATTTTATTCGTTTCGTAATTCTCTACAAATCCAGCACTTCTGTACAATGGATTCAATGAAGTGCTTTCATTTACTATAAGTGGTCAATGCGTTCAGTATTTAGGTCAAACATGCAATCTGTAACTGTTGTGTTAATGGTTTTATCTTTACCGTCCCAGACACATGCGATCATCTTCATTAGCTTTATTTATGTGACTAATAAGCGCAATAGATTCGTTTAAAATTACAATTAAAAAATACGTAGCAGTCGTAAGTGCGCTTCAAAGTATGAATGGATGGATGAACCAATGAATTAAAAATTTAATTTCAAAGCATTCTTATATGATAATAAAGCGAGTTGACCACAGCCCCATACACAACGCTACTTTTGCTTTGGTGGTTGTTTCATTTGGAATTTGTAGCGGACTTACGGTAAGAATCATAAATTACGTATCGCAAAAATACCTCTTAGACTTCGTGTCATGTAAGCTCGATAGAAACGAGCCATCAGAACAGTCGGAACATTTGCTGCGACTGAGCCCCGTACCAACCCGTATATCTATTGCGTACGTGACCCTTATGCGTCTGTCCCCATACTTTGCCCGTAAGCCTTTTGCATGAAATCTGTACATCTTAGAAATTGCGCATAGCCCCGTAAGACGTTCCTTTCAAATGTAACATAAATTTCAAATTGACCTAAAATTTTAATTTATTGAGTATAAATACACATAGGACCCAGTAGCGGCCTCAGTCCAAGAACCTAAATATACAATTTTGTCAACAACATTCTATTGGGTGGTCGACTACCTCACAAATAAAACAAAAATTAGGAAAATCCGATCAAATTTACTCGAGTTATATGCAAAATACACTTAGGGCCGAGTAACCTTTTACTTCTAGGGCCCTAACTCACGGTACATTCAACCGATTTCAATGAATTTTTTTGTCCTGCATTGGTATCGACAATACCTATTGTTTTCATTTACATTTCCATCGTTTATTTTGCCGTAGATGTCCTCAAAAGACCTTAAAACACTTAGGCGGCCTAAACTCACGAGGGGCCGACCCGAATATGTCCATCTTCGAACTTAGCCTCAATATTGCCACTATCTGTCAGGTTTTTTTTTTTGAAATCGGATTAGATTTACTCAAGATATCGACGTGAGCATATCGACGTGGTTATGAACTTAGATAAATACTTGGCCCTTACCGTCTGCTTCGAATTCCATCAATTACACACGGAATCGTAATCCTATAAGCCCCTTTGTACTTCGTACGGCGCTAAAAGCCTTCTTTATTATGTCACGCAGTGGTCAATGAAACTTTGTGTATTATTATAAATATCATTGCAAGTTGTATCTTTGTTTGCTAATCACACCTTTCGCTGACAAAAAAGAGCTGAAAATCTTACCTGTTGCAGGTAACTTTGTCTACAGGTAACCTACAATAGCTGCCACAGCTGTAGCTCTCCATAGAAAACGTTCAGCTGTAGCAGATAACATAGATTTTACCTGGAGCCTTTTTTTTGCCGGTGTTTCACAACAGCTTCCTATTTAAAGTAACTTACAGGGGTGATATAATTTATGAACGACATCTTACTATTCATTAGGCACATTGTGATTATGTTCTCTAACGATTGGTTTTGTTCAAGTAATTTTACAAGTTGAGATTACTGGAACAATAGTTATTTGTTCACCGAGCGAAAAAAAAATTGAAATTGCATTTCGATGATGTTGTTTGTGACGTAGCAACGACCACAAATTTCACGAGAAAATTAAATTTCCTACTTTTTCCTGAACTGTGAAAAGTCTAATGCCGTGTTTAGTGATCCTATTTTGTAAAATCAGGCACAAAACTTGATGAAATTGTAAAAGTCAGAAAAGAGTAATCTGTGAACATAGTCCACATTTTCTGATAAAATTTAATTGGGTCATGAAAGCATCTCTTTGTCTACAACAGCAATTTCACTAATTATTTCCAATTTTTTCTTCTTCTTTTTTGTTGAATAGCCTGCGACAATAGCTATTAATCAGTGAATGGTTGCAATAATTGGGTTTTGTAACATCCCACTGTTTATCTACATTTATGCAAACTTTGCTGTAATTTTATGTAATTGTTAATGGCTGAATACGTAATTCAAATTGGTCATTAATGATGTTAATCGAATCGTTCTTCCGATATGTTGATTTAGAAAATTGACGTAGGAAATTTTGACAATTCTTTCATCTTTAATTAACAATGAAAAACGTTAGTCAATGAATTCATTCAATTGTGACTTTTTAAGTTCTGCGCTCGACATTTTTGGGAAATAATTTATCTAACCTCTACAAATGAATTCCAAAATTTCTCTGAATAGCCTCAATTATAAATAAATTTAGCAAAGTTTCGATTATCCTTAGGGAAATTAAGAGAAATCCCTCAGTGATATAGGATATACGACGACGAATTTATATTTTTGATAGCTTTGAACTTAGCTTTGCAGAAATTACTTTAGACAAAACTGTTTCCTCATATTATGCAGTGTATGACGACATATCAGTAGCATTTTGAACGGTATCAATCCAACTTGTTCCAGTTGCGATGTGGATGTCGCATTCGGAATCAATTGCATAGATTGGATTGAAATGGTTTCGTTCGTTAATTCTAAGTTAGAGTTGCTAACTCTGTTCTGGTGCAGACAATCGATGACTATCATAACTTTATATGCTTCTGCACCCAAAACCGTGATTTTCACCAATTAAGCATGCAATAGGTATGAACTTAACTCGGACGAAAACAAATTAAAAGTCACGTTTTCGCATTTGCGGTCAAGTTTGTCCAACTAATGATATCGGTGGTATTCCCAAAAGAATTTTTGCTTCTTTTTTGATGGGAAGTTAGTTGATTGGGTTGTTCTGAATCGATTTTCGAAATTTTCGTTTCCTCCAATCTAATGTTAACATCTGACAGACTTGATAACTCATACCTGTAACGTTTTGCTTGTTATCCGTTTGGTCACTTAACGAGTACAACAGTATCTTAAGGCCATCAAAAGAGGTGGTTACTGTGAGCGACTCGCAGAACATGCATGCACGTTGGAACTTTGACTTTGTCATGGACGGTGTCCTAATTCCACTTTTTCACATCCTTAGTTTACCGTAACATTCTAACAAAAACCACCGTCAGTCGATCATGTGGTTGGACTAACTACTTGCAGTATAATCAGCTTCGAAATTGTGATTATCTTCAAGTGCTCATTTAAGCAACTTTACCTGACATGCTTGAGAAATCGTTCCGTGTTGTGGCTGTGAGAGGATTAAAGCTCGTAGGGAAATTTAAAGGGTTACCAGTGTATTAGAAGAACAACACAAATTGTCCCTCTATGCAATAAAACAGCGTATTGACAATCTCATTCTTCACCAATCTACCAAATCTACCAATTGTACGATAGCTCAATGGGTTACAGTCACCACATCGGCAGGCTGAAAAGCAAGGTTCGTATCCCAGATGGACATCAGTTTTTCATTTGAAATAGCATGTCCACTATTTTTCAACATTTACACTCAACCAATGAAATGGTCTGTGGGTTAGTTAGGTTAAAATATCGAATTGTCGGTGATGCTTTTGATTGAAATTTCGAAAATTCCATAACTTGTTACAATAGAAACATAACAAATTTTTGGGCTTTACCAAGCAATCAAAACTTTACAATGGAAAAGAAGGGGCGACCTATGTTACACCATACATGGACAAAACGTCAAAAGTTATTGTAATAATGTGAAAAACCATTTTTTTCCTTTCGCTTGCTGCCGCTGTCTGAATAAAACTTTAAACTGTTCGATATAAAAGTTTGCCAATTTTTCATCGATAAACTTTTTTTTCTTTTTTCTTCGTCATGTTCATTTTTTTTTGTTATGAAACGACTGTGTCTTTTCACTGTAAAAGAATTTGTAAGAGTAGAAGAAGTCCTTTGTGTGCATCGTATTTTATTTGTTCTACGTATTTGTTCATCAAAATGAAAAGGATGTCAAGTTAAAAATCACTCGGTTCATTTGGGGCTTTCTCCCATACATATATACACTTTGACAATATTTCATGCTACAAGAAATATAATTTCTTTTTTTCGATTTCATTGTCAACTATTCTCCCGATAAGATACAATTTATTGCCAGAGAAAACGACTTGATTGAAGAACAAACGAAAAGGGGTAAACAAAAAAATTATTTTGAAGTGAAGCGTATGCTTTTTTCCAAGGTTTCTTTTTCTGTATATTCATCCGTAAGACAGGCAAAGAAGCACGGTTTATAAAGACGATGACGACGGCGAACTTTTTCTTCATTTTTTTTTTCCTCTCTGCTATCTTAGAAATAAAAGGAAATTATATTTGGCATAGCCTTGCAAAAATTGCTTTCGGTTTAAAGCTGTTATAGCCATAGACAATAATCTCATACAGCAAAAAAAAAATCTTATTGAATGCCATTAGTATACATGGAACACACCACAAAATGTCGTTTAGATGCAGCAAAAATCAATGATTTTACGACGTAAAACTTTTTGGTGTATAATAACGACAACCCGAAAACATTATTTAAAATCGTTTATATGGGATATGGTGTGCTGTATCGCCTACACTTACTTGTAACATTCTTCGCTGACATTTATCCGCCCCGGAACGCCTGTCGTTTCAGTTCGACTGGTTAAGTTAACTGTATTTCCGAAGAGACAATATCTCGGCATTCGATGTCCTATTACGCCAGTGACAACCTCTCCTGAATGAATACCAATTGTAATTTCCTGAAAGCCAAACAAAATGGGACAATAAAATCACGGTTTTGTAAGCTAATTGAGAGTCCGGTGGGGAGAATGTAAGTTTTTAAAGAATGTGGCTGGACAGCAAAATACGGTAAATGTTGCAATAGCCAGTTGCGATTTCAATTTTCTAATATGAATTCGAAGTGGAATCAACAGTAGACCGTTCGTATACACAATAAACGAGGAAAATCTTCTTAAATATCGATTTTTTCTTCTTCCATTCCCTTACATTCTGTGCTGTAGGTTTGGTTAGTGAAAGTCAAGAGTCTTGCAACTCTCTTGTGTTACGACGAATGTGTAATGGTTTTTTTTTTTCGTTTAATTGCAGAGCTAATGGCAGGCCCACACTTAGAATTTTGGTGTTCTTGATTTATAAGATAGAACATTGAACCTTGCGTTTAGTAATGAAATTAGTTTTAGATTTAAGGCCTCCGCACCGTTTAGTTGATCAGTTTGTTTTAACAGTCAAAACTCCGGCTCTCTTCTATGATGTTCACGTAGGGTGAAAAACACGAAAATTTAACTGATCTGTGTCTCACGTAAATGGAGAGCTAAACTGCGAAAGTGCGCACCGCAAAGCCAATAAAAGCTGCTTTCTCTTAAAGCCAATAAAAGCTGCTCCCTCAATCTAGTGTGTTTATTCATTCATTTGCGAGCGAACTATTAATGTAAAAGGACACAAAAATTGAGCTGCAGTAAACGGAAGCAAAACGAAAAAAAAAACGGAGAACTTCTCATAAACGGACGGCGATTCTAGCTTAATCTTATCGCCACTGGCTGACAAAATTTAACTCTCTGAGTTAAACTTATCTCTAGAAGCGTAGTACTTTTTTTTGGTTGTATACATCTGACGGAAACACACACGACTGTATATTTGAAATGCTGGCAATGAATAATTTTCTCTTTTTTCACTAGCCAAATGATGTATAATAGAGCATTCATTACAAACCGCAAAGCTTGTAGAACGACTTTAATTGGATGGCTAAAGTTTTGAAATGAAATTAGCATAAAACTGCAACCAGTTTGAGGGAATCTATTTGAGGAAAGTAAGATATTCTACACATAAATGTGAGACCGTTCACAAATGACGGCGTGACGGGGGAAGGAGGAGTTCGAGAAACCGTGACGGTTCTTACAAATATTAGTTCAGTTTTGACAATTTTTGCGTGACGAGGAGATACGTGGTGTCGAAAAATCCGTAAAATAATGTGACGTCATTTGTGAACGGCCCCTATACAAAATGACCTTGCTATACGTACAACTGGTTTTGGTCCCATATTCACGTTTTTGCACATGTCCATCATATCCAGCGCCAGTCGGGCTATACACTTTGCATGATTATCACAAACTTCTGGTATGCCGGATACAGCCATGTATTTGTCTCCAACCGTTTCCACCTAATGAAAAAAGTTTAATTTAAAATTTACGAAAGAGAAACTAATTTTAAAAGATGAAAAAAAAATCTGTAAAAAGTTTAAATCAATTCAATAAGTCAACAATGACAAAATTAAAAACTTTTTTTTTATTATTTTATAATTTTTCGCAAAAATAATTAGAAAATTGCCCAACCTTATATACGTTCGGTATCCGTTTCGAGTCGGTCAGCTGTAACGGGGACGAGAAATATATATATTTTTGATTTTGTTTATTTTCTCTGTGTTTCACTCAAAAAAAAAGTTAAAAATTAAATTTACCGCGTCGAATACTGTGTACAATTCATTAAGCATTTTCACAATTTTCATGGCCCCTTCGGCGTCTGTATTTGCAGCACAATATTGGCCAAAACCAACAATGCCGGAAAACATTAAAGTCACGCAATCGTACCTGTTGAATACATTTTTTTTTTTGTTATTTAGTTTTGAAAACAGAAAATTCATCAAACTTTCAGGTAAAAATTCGATTCATTCGATTCGTATGTAAGAGTATGTAAAGCGTAGGCAGCGAAATACATGGAAATAGTTTGTGAACAACACATTTGCGACAGTGGAAATTGTAAGACAGCAAGAATGGAAACCCTCTTATTGATCAGGTTGGTGGGGGTGGAACGAGAAGGTAAACAGTCAACATTTTGAATCGAAAACAACCATCAGTCGCATTAGAAAAGTGAAAGTTTCGTGCGATGACTGCCGAATCATGAATAATAAATTTAAATTAGGAGGTAAATTGTTTGCTTCAATTGAGTAAATAGACTGATGTGAAATGGTGTTTGCCAAATCAAAAATCGATGAAAATTATTGCGTTATATTGCGGCAGTAAATAAATGTTCTGGATTCGAATTGACGGTGGTATATAAGGTCTGTGTGCAATGCAAATAAACAGTGATGATCAAGTTAAATACTAAGATTTGGATATTTGATTCTTCAAAAATATGAAAAATTGGGAGCACATATGATAATTAAAATGGTATACTGCTGTCTAGGTTGTGCGAGAGATTATAAGTACCACCAAAAATTGTAAAACCATGGGCAAAGGTACAAAACATATTTTAAAAAATCCGGTGATTACAATAAGCACATAGCATAGCATAATATCTGGCCCCCCTTGTTGTATGTTCGTCAGATAATCCCGGCTCAATGTTTACAACCCGCAATTTTAATTATTTTGTTTTTTTGGTAACTTGTTTCATATAAAATTTTCAATTGATAAGAAACGGTTGCTATGAATTATAGACAGTTTCTTCTATGCACTTTAAATTCTGATTTCCCACTGATGTAGACCCAGATGCATCCAGTTCCAGATGGAAATGGATGGATAAGGCAAACCAAAAAAATAGTTTTTTTTATGAAATCTTTTGAAGATATTAAATTAAATGCGGTATTTCGTTCACATGGCCACAAAGCCTTGACATCCACATAGTAGCTGCGGTATGTGGTGTGCTAAATAAAATTTAAAAGGTGAAACAATATGTGAAATATAAACAATTCATTATGATGGCAGAGTCTTCGACACAGTCTTTAGTACAAGTTCCCTAAGATCGAAGAAACTACCTTTACGTTACATTTCGTAAAAGGATGAATTCCTCAGGATTTAACAGTCCGCCTTTACGTTAAATTTTGTAAAAGGACGAATTCCCTAAGATCGAACAAACTACTTTACGCTACATTTCGACCACAAACGACTTGATTGAAAATGCAAATAAATAATTTGCAAAAGAAACTTTTTCTACAAATAATTTGCATCAGAAACACTTGTTTCTTATACAAATTTCGGCAGTATTGTGTACAAAACAAGTTTAATTTTCAAAATTTCCAGATTTTTTATTCAAATTTTAATTTTTCCGGTGCCAATAATCTCTTTATTATTCTGTGGCTAATGGCACCCGGTGCCAATAGTCTCTTTATTAATAATGTGGCTAATGGCACCAGGTGCCAATAGTCTCTTTATAATACTGTGGCTAATGGCACCGGGTGCGATTAGCATTAGTACCCGGTGCCGATAGCATATTCGATTCATTAAATCCTGCCATATATTGTTTAAACAATAGATCACAAAGGAATGGCCGAATCTTGATGAATGGCTGAATACCAGGGACTAACGTAAGGATTTTCCCGTGGGTGGGAATTCGACGAAAGGGTGGAAATGACTTACTAATTCTTACTTAGAGGCGCCAAAAACAATGATTAAAAAAAGTCGAATTCTTCCTAGGGAGATTTGAAACACATTTTTCTTCCACTTCTGAGCCCTTCTTCTGGTGAAAAAGTCCGCGTTTGTTTTGTTGTCATTTAATTTGATTTCCCGTTTTGCAGAAAAATTTTAGATCTCACCAATGGCATGCAATTTCTTGATAATTTTGCCATTTGGCAAAACATTAAACATATATGCAGTAATCATCTGCGAAAAACGTCTTTTCACTATGACTTACGTTACAATCAAATCTGAAGTGAGTATGTAATAGAGGGTAGGACTCAGCACGCTTCCTTGTGGGACTACTGCAAGGATATGAGCGAGATATCCTAGATTTCTGACAATTTGGTACAAAGAACGTTTTTGTGGAAATGATTGAACAATTTTAATAAGATTGAAAGGAAACTTTCGAAGGAACATTTTGTGTATTAGACTCTTATGCCATGCACTATCAGAGGACTTCTCTATGTCAAATGTGAACAATCCTGTAGAGTTTTTCTTATTTAGAGCTTGTTGGATATGATTAGCTACCCTGAAAAGTTGATGATTCGTCGAATGACCAGCTCGAAATCCGAGCAACAAACAAAGATGTTGTTGGTTTTAATAAAAAGTCGTAATCGATTCAAAATAATTTTTTCAAAGATTTTGCTGATGGAGTTTGGCAGGCTAATTGGTCTGTAGTTGCTAGCGCCTGATGTATCCTTAAGGAATGAAGACTGCTTTTGCAATTGCTAACCAGCCTAGTAATCTTCCACAGTTGGTTAGAGTATTTTATCAACTGTGAAAGTCTGTCGTTCCACCTTTCCTCATTGAAGAATTTAAATTGAGCTCTGATCAATTTGTTGAGATGGTTAATTTTCTTGTCAATGCTGAGGACATGGTTTCGCTGCCACTGTCGATTTTTGTAATTTCTAACTGATATTAACTTTATTATCGTGTTGTTTAGAGTCGGCGAGTGGTTGACAGTCTTGTACACAGGAATGGTGAGGCTGTCAGCCTCTTAATTCTTAATCAAATCATCAATCAACGACTTGGAATTTAAGTGGCATGGATCTGTCGACCTCTTGATTGTTACGCTAAAACCAACTTGTCACGAACTTAACGAAAACTAAACTAAAACTAATCGAAAACTTGGAATAAAATCAAAGTACTTTTTACGTTTTTTGTAAAAATTTATAGTGTGGGCAAAATTGAATTCGTGGATGGGAATTCAAAAGGCGCGGGTGGGAAAATTCCCCCCCACGATGTTCCTTAGGTTAGTCCCTGCTGAATACTGTTGCTTTTACCCTACTCGTTGCATTTTTTTTAGGAAACTGTAAATAGTTTTCATACATCACTCGTGATGTGGTTAAGGATATTTATGGAAAGAGTAATACAGAAATAGTTCGCAAACGGTAAAATAAACAACCCCGAAACTACAACAACTCACTCTAACTACATGGTATCATATCAAAAGCGGTTGCATATAGATCGAATTAAATAATAACTGGTGAACAATTGTAAATTTTGATTGATATACTGTTGTGACAGGCACAACACAACAAGTGAAATATTGATCACAAATCCGTGGTTTCGTATGTGTAACGCCAATCAATCTGAAATCTGACCTCAAAATTCTAAAACGTTACCACAAACAAAGTTTCATCTTTTCAGTGCATTCATGTATTGGTCTCACGCAACCCTCAAATCAGAAGCTAAATGTTGGTTTTTCTTTGACAGTGTGCTTTCTGAACTAAGGTTTCATTCCAACCTTCTAGGTCGGTTTCATGTTATCTGAAATTTTCATACAAATATGCCATAGGTTATCACGGAAAGCGGCCTAATTTGTTTGACCTAATTTCTAAATTCATTATTCAATTCGGTCTTATTAAATCAACTACAGTTTGCGAATGATTTCAAGCATTAGATGTTTTATGTCAATACTTCCGAAGTTTTAATTTAGGGCGTGAGAGAAAAATGTTTAAAAAAAAAAGTTTTATCTCCGCCTGGTGGAGCATGTAAACTTTATTTTTTCGACGGGAAGCATTTACGATAATATGTTGGCACATATTCTGAATCATATTCAGCATAAATACACTCGCAAATTGTTTAATTGATTGATTTTCCCTAAAAGCGGTACCGAACAATTTGCTACGATGAATGAACACTTTCAAGAATTAATTATTAATTTGTTCACTTCAACTGGTTCCGTAAACGGTTTAAGCTTTAATTGCCACTTTCGTGAGCATTCAATATCTTTCGCTTTTCTCTTAAGTAGTCAGCTTAGCGAAACTTCTTAACCCTTGACTAAACCGCACATAAATTTTAACATGAATAAATTGTCTTAAATTCACAATGGATTTTATAACCGTGAAGCCAATCAATTAATCGATTCATTTCGTAAAATTTTGAATTGGATTACGTAAGACTCAGTATAACAGGATGGCAAGTTATTCCATTGACTGTAAAGTCAAGGGTCTTTCGTCAGAAAATAGGCTTTGAAAAAACTGTAGTGTGTGTAGCGCTTGATGTCACGATAAAGTTGAGTAATTTCGGAGTTTCAAAAATGTAGCTTCAATAGACGGGGAATGAAATTCCAGAGGTCAAATTCGCAGAGAATAATCGATTTTTCGACTGGTTTTTTGATGACACGATAAGTGAGTAAATCTGGAACAATTTTGGAAATTGTGGTTTGAATCGACGAGGAATTGAATTTTGAGTTCAAGTTGGTAGAGGGGTAATATCGATCTAATGAATTATTTCGATTGATGACAGCAGGCATTATTTTTCTAAACTTTACCAGGCTAAGTGGGTCAGCTCCCTTGACCGAACAATGTTTCTGAATGAGTCATAAAACGCTTTGCCAACTGCCAACAAATTCACGTCAGTAAACACAATGCATAAACTTTCTGTTTTACAGACGAGTTAAATGCCAATTATTTCTGGATGTTTGCCTGCGCCTGTGATATTATCTCTTAACCTATGCGTTTGATTTTATGGTTTACTTTTGCAGTCGTTGAGAATGGAGTTTTACAGTTAAAATAAAAGCAAAATCTTTTGATAACCTAAACTGTCAAGGTACCTGACCCGCCCATTAGGTGAGACCGAGTTACTGTTGAATGTTTTCGAATATATCAACGGTCTTTCTGAAAATTTATTCCGTTGAATTGAAATACCGATTAATATTGGGAAGTTATAGTTTTCCCGAAACGAACGATACATTTATGTTGAAAATTTATATTTTCATAATCTTTCGCCTACCTAACATGCAGAAAAAGGAGTGTGGTTTTCAATCAAATCAATTTTATCACAGAAGTGGTTAACATTCAAACCAATTTGGGATTTGACAAAAATAAATTCGTCGAAAAACAATTTCGCTTTTTGTCGCTAGCTAACGTTTTTAGGTAAGTTTTTCAATCAATTTTTTTTTTGAAATAGAAAAAATGAAATTCATTCTCACCATAAATAATTTGAATGCAAACAAATCTACAAATTTAAACTTTAAATCATTTAAACAGACTAACGTTTGCTTTGCGGTTCTTGTCTTCACCAGTCAGTATTTGATTATGATCCCGCAGGTTAAAACATAACACTTTCGTCTACACCATAATAAATCATCATCGCCACACGGCATAAGTGGAACATTAACCAAACATATTCCAGCTGGAATTCTTCAGATATAAGCTGAATAAAATACACATCTACGATTAACAGTCTTGCCTTAAACTTGTCCGAAGACAATAGGGATGTCCCAATTTGTTAACAATTCTCAGAAAATCATCACTACAACGTTAGTTCAAATGAAATCATATTTTATTTCTTTTCGGTAAAATGAATGTGTAGCGTGTCGTAACCGTGAGGAAAATTAAATTAAATTTTAGAGATGCCAATAGTCGAATTGTAAATGAAATCAATGAACGAAATGTGTTTGGTAATTTTCTGTAGATAGGAAAAAAAAAGTTTTACTTTGAGAAGACGAAGCAACAAAGTGGAATGAAGAAAAAGGTTCAGAAGTTGAACAAGAAATATTAGAAGATACAATTGTTGGAAGTTTTTTTTAAGGTACGTACGAATCTCTTGCTGTAAACAAGCACCGAAATGACGGATGCCGGAGCTGTGCATTTATTTGACTTTTTTTTAAATTGAAACATTAACAGTCGAAAAGAAACCTTTAAAGGGTAAAAGTGACACAGTCCTTGAATCTTTTCTTACAAAATAACTGTTATCGCTTGGAGTAATGAAATCAAAAAACAAATTCCAAAGAAAATGTTACTCAGAGATGATTCAGCTTACATTGATAACTTAAAAAACGACTGGTTACGTGTGATGTTTGAGAACCTTTCTCCCTTTTTAAATCGGATTATCAAGAAAGATGATTTTAGGAAGGTTTTTTTTGCATCTCCTGATCATAAATGCTGTGTTGTTCATTATATGCCATTTCTCACGCAATATTCAAGGTAAACTAGGCTCAACATAAGTTTTTCGAATCAGCAGCTCTGTTTGTTCCACCCCGCTTTCAAAGCTTTGAAAACAGATAGGATCGGCACATCAGTCTCCGGACATGTACCACAAGTCGGACGCCTACTGTTTTTTAACTGATAAACTTTTTATGACTGGCAAGAACAATGTAATAGTTGTGTAATCGAAATTTTAGTGTCATAATATCAAATGGAGCCTGTTGATACGGAAATACTTATAACAGATGTGCAAAGCTTTGCAGAAGAGGTTCCTTTATGCTGTGAAATTTAAGCGGAATTATTGAAGCGAATAGCACGAACAACGTACATGAAAGTACCACAAAAGCGTAAGCAACACAACACAGTCCGCACGGTGACTTTTAAACGTTGTTGACGATCCATAGTGTTTCAAAAATCAGAAAACACGGCGTGAGGGGCGTGAGTAAAATCTCAGTGAAAAATCAACCATTTTTCGTCATTCTTTTTTGTTGTTGTGTAAGGAATAGATTGGAATAAAAGATAAAGTACAAAGAAGTCCGATGTCACGACGCAGGCAGTGTCCCCAAAATCAATTTCTTTTTAGAAAATACGAAAACCATCCCCATGATTTTTATCGTGTTTGGTATCAATCGGTAATATCAGTAGCTTGCAAGCGAGCCCCATCTCGCAATGCTTCGACTTCCTTGAGGAATTTTATGGCTGTTCAAAGTCAGCGATTCAAAATCCGACAGTTCTGCTTTAAGCCCATTTGCAGTGACAAATATCGTCAAATTTGATGTCATTCGAAAGCGACTAAAATATCATTCTAACAAGCCCAATATCGCTATCATCTCAAGTCTGCATCACGAGATATGGCTGAGTTTGTAGATTATAAAATGGTCATAAAGTGGATATAGATCAATTGCGATTTCAGGCTTGTTAGAAAGGTATTTTCAATAGCTCTCAAATGACATGAAACTTGGCCATACTAGTCGCTGCAACTGAACTTCATCTAACCAGAGGTAATGTTAGTGTTCGCTACTCGGCAATGAGAATTTATTTTCACAGCGCATTCTAAGACGCTAAGAGGCTTGTATAGAGAATGAGAGGTTTCGATCACGAGTTGTTGGAGTCGCTAAAACAATCTTATTTGCATAAGTTAGGAAAAACGTTTTTCCGGAGTGACAAAGTCGCGATATTTCAACACTAGTTAGGAAAAATCCTGTTTTTTGTAGAAAAACGTTGTATGCACCCCGGTGATAAATGTTTTTTTAACGCAACCGATGTGTAATCTAGTCGATAACAACCAACGTTTACCAGAAGCTCCTGCTTAAATCGCACCTAAAACATTTCCAAGTATGATGTAATAAGAAGAGACAAATTTATATCGACCTAATTACTTTGTCTCTTCTTATTACAACACATTTGCAAATTTTTTAGGTGCGATTTAAGCAAGAGCTTCTTGTAAACGTTGGTCGTTGGCCTAAAAAAACATTTATCACTGGGTGGCATAATAGTATGTTGTGTTACAAGTATTGTAATGTTGATTTTTTCAGCACTAGACCCAAGTCCGAGCGGAGCGAGTAAGGAAAATTGGGTCGTGTGCTGAAAAAATCTCATTACAATACGTGTAACACATCATGCTTTGTGCCAACCGAGAATTGAAATAGACAAATCCACAAAAATTCAGAATTTTCATTGTAAACAATCACTCTTCGAATTTGATCGATCACGTTGCTTTGCATTTTTTTAAAACGAATGCTGTAATAACTCATACAAATTTCATTTCAACACTGGTTTGAGTGTTGTAATAAGCCATGAAAACGGGTGTTGTAATTTTGGACATTTCAATCTAGTTATCGATATTGAAATCCGTCGTATTTCAATTCTCGGTGGCACAAATAATTATTTCGTAATCAAATTACAAAAACGATTTTTCTTATCTATTTTGCCTCTTTTTCCAAAAAAAACACACACTTTCTGCCTCAGTACTCTGCACAGGCGGTAAAAGATTTTTTTCTCCCGACGCATGTACCCACTTTTTTATGTTCAATTGCTTGTATGGATTCGTTTTCACCTTTTCTTTTACTCGTGTGGGTTCCCTCAAAGCTTATATATATTGATGAAATTCATGATGGTAGGCAATATTACGGAACTCCTTTCATGGTTTTAATGTAACAAAGGAATGAATGGTTTTATAATAAGACCAAAGGAACATGTATGCTTCATTTAACCTTATATCACGGAATAATAGAGGTAGAACGGAATAAAGAGAACACACAGAACGTGGTTCTCTTTCAGGACCTGCTTATAAGCCCACAAAAAAGACCATTTGTTACGAAAACGGTAAAGTTTTTCGTCCAACCTCAGCCTAATTGTTTCGACAAACTAATATTAATTTACGTGACGATCATATTAAAATTCCGTTTACAATCGAAAACCAATTTGTTATCCAACACAAGGCATCATAATTATCATCAATCTCCCTCCGACTGTGTATATGCACAGATATAAAATATAAAAAATATCAACCCCGTCGCGCGGCGTTTACTATTGATAGAAGTGAAAATGCGAAAATGAAGGAAAATGTTTAATGTCAAGTAAAACGTTCCCCATTGATGAAAAATTATGTAACTGATCTGACATCCGACATGAACCGTACATAACACACACTTAAAAAAAATATTTTATTAGGCAATTTCTTCCGCAGATCCATCCACAAAATGTATATGGAAAGCCATCGAAAGAAAATATAATAAAATTGGATTTTCTGCACGAGTTCCGATGAATGTCAAGGTGTGGAAAATATTACATTCGCCCTGATACACTGCGTTGAAACGAAAAATGTCTTTTATAATACTGCGTACTCCTGAGTGTACACATTACGTTCCATTCTGGCAATGAAATGATAGCACACAAAAAAAGGGATCCACCGGTATATACACGGATGATGGTTGTTGAAAATTCATTCACCCTACAATCATCATTAGACGCTTGGGGATGGTTGGCGTAAAATAAATGTCTCGAAATGAATATAAGTAAATCTCCGTTTCAACGAATGTACCCCATACTACCATCCACACCTCTCTGGTTCATTTCAGACCCATTGTAAATCTTCGTCAATACATTTCACTTCGTTATTTTGGATAACTACCATGAGATGACTTGGCAATTTATGGGATGCGTATGGAACGGAAGGAAGACGAAATACGAAGTATAGTAGTATGGTAGTAAAAGACGAATAAGGTGTGAACGCTGTTACATACTCTTACAATGACTGACTGAATAATTCATATAAATTAAATTTACCTTTTTGGCGCGACCGGTCTTTGATGTCTAAGCCTTAAATTAAAAATAAAGTTTGAATTAATCATCATTTGAGTGGGTAAAATATAAACCACATTCTTACTCATTGGCCACCGTTTTCGGTAGTACCGAATACAATAATCTGGAAAGAAAATATGAGAAAAATGAGAAAATCAATTTGTATGTTGTGCCCTTCTAATTGCAAAAAAAAAAATGTTTCAACCGGAAATCTGTAATTGCTCAATTGATACTGAAACCGCAGCGGCTAGGGTGACCCGAAAACATAACAGACTCACAGACTCGCTTTTTGAAATTTTGCAGTTAAATGTCCTCAAAATTAGAAATCGGTCAAGTGATCACATTACTCCCGACGGTGCATCCACATAGAGTGGTGCCCTAGATACACCGATCGTTTGAAAAGGGTAACTGATAAAAGTGAATGTTGTACATAAAATGTTGGCGCTTCCTCAAAAAACCCTCAAAATGTGGCACATATTTTCTACTTAGTATTAGCGAACATTTAAATAAGCCCCAATGGGGCCAAATTACATCCAAATTACATGTTAAGCAATAAATTGTCTTGAAATGTGGTGATGATTGGAGTACCTCATTCATTTGACTTAATGAAGTGAACAGAAAATAATTTGATTGCCACAAATATGGGTTTACTGTGAAGCAGAGATGTCCCGAGGGGTGACTCACTTCCATTTAATCCATTAAATCCATTTAATCCATTTAATCAAAAAAAAAAAAAAATAGTTTTACCGAAATAATTAGGCTACCCACCTAAAAAATTTGTAAACTAATTACGAAAATTAGATCTTCACGATCTCCAGGGCGTTTAAGTACTCGTGAGGTATAGAAAAAAAATTTTTGGTAAAAATGGTATTAAATTTATTTAATCCATTTAATCCATTTAATCCATTTATTCCACTTTACACCAAAAACGTCTAAAAGTGGAATTTTACGATTTTTAACGTTGTAGTATGAGTTGTAGTACGTCGTTCAATCAAAATCAACCATTTTTAAGACTTTTAAAGTATTTGGTAAAATTAAGTTTTTTCCTATTTAATCCATTTAATCCAATTTTTATTCCATTTAATCCATTTAATCCATTTAATCCATTAAATCCATTAAATCCATTTAATCCATTAAATCCATTTAATCCATTTAATCCATTTAATTTAGAAGTGAGTCACCCCTCGAGATGTCCTCAATTTATTTACAGTCAATACATATATTGACTGTTGCACTCAATTTTGTTTCTGTTCATTTTATAGTCAAATGAGGTGAATGTTCGCATGTTGTAGGTCAAAAAATCCCGGCGCGGCAGTTACACCTTTACTTTACTCCACTTGTAGGTCTTCAAGAGAGGCAGACATTCTTCCAACATTTGAATTTTTCAAATCATGCATTACTTGAGCTTTTATCAAAAAACTGTTTACACTACCCTCTGACATAGCTTCACTCAAAAATAAAGGATCATTTTGAAATGCAACATAATTTTTTCTCTATAATTGGACAAAAAGAGATGTGCGAACAATGCTGATTTGATACTAATAGAAGTTAATTAACATCTCAATGTAGAGACTGTGGGAAAGGCAATTAATCCTAAAATGGTGAAAATGAAAAGTTGTGGAAATTGTTGTTAATGGAAAAAGTGTTCATCTCGAAGTAAGAGGCAATTCTTCAATTGAATTTTGAATTGTTTAGAAACATTTCTGCTGATTTTTTTTTCTTCTCTCTTTTCGTCAATAGCCCTCATTGAACCACACACTATCACTTACCTATCTGTTTTCTGCTTTTCACTTTCCAATTCTCTGTAAGTTTGTTGAAGCTTATCGGTTAGAATCTCCAAATTTCTGGTTAATTTATATTCCGCTTCGAATTTTTCTGATAACAAAACCAGATCTCTGGTAGCGTCGTGAATTGGTACATCCGATATGTACAGCCCTTTTCTGAAAATCGAGAAAAAACAACAAATAAAATTTTAATTTCTTTCTTTCATTCTTTTCTACGAAATTGTTCACGCGAGATACTCGCAGTAAGGTAAAGTTGATTATACATTTGAATTTTGACGTTGTAATGTTATGGAATTTACTTTACGCGGAAAGAGACACGCAATACACTCAGACACACGCACATACCGAAAAGAAAGGAAAAAAAATCGCTTTTTCCACGAGAGAAAAAATTTAGATTATTTTTCATTATAATTTTCCTTTTTTTGAGGGTATTATAAATTTAAATTTCTACACCGTAATACAATTCTAAAGAAATTTTATTTCGTTTTGTTGTATAGGGGTACGTAGGGTTTCTTTTATATGGATAATTCTCAATTGAGAATATCTAATTGGATTAAACCGACTTTGGATATTGAGTGTTGATGGATACGTGCATGTTGTTGATTTAATTTAAATAAAAAAAATATTTTCAAACATAATTGATTTGACGGAATATTTTATTCGAACGGAAAATCAACAATTACACTCACTCATGATTATGTAAGACGGAGCAAATTGTGCTTTGTACTACGTCTCGGTCGGAGAACTTTTTTTTTATTATTTTAGTTAATCAGATTTCGAATTCACTCACAAGCTAATACAATATAACGGCTGACTTTGACGTGGATAGATGAGAGTTTTTGGGAAGCTTCTTCGATTGAGAAGCAGGAAGCCAGATGAAAGATCTTTTGTTCCAAACTCCCTGACCTTAATACTTTTATCAGGGAAATTTCTCTGTTTTCGATAAGAAGTCGTTAAATTTGCTGTCGGTGACGTAGCGTAGTGAGTGTACTTCGTCAGTAATAGCGGTGTCAAAAATGAAATAAAAAAAAAGTGTCGAAAAGGTTGGGGAGAAGGCCAGAAAATAGATCCTTATGCACAAAAGTATACGGGACAAGCGACAAGGACATATCTTCTCATTAGCAATAGCTTCGACCAATTTTTGAAAATCTTATATTTCAACGATCTGCCGCAATTTTTGCCCTTACATTTTCTATACTTCAATTTTTCCATACGATTTTGGATACCCCTGCTAAAACGCCAAGTTACTCTCAGTTATAGGAATCGAATTACAGGCGAACAGATTCGAATCGAAATATCGGTAAAATTGGTCCAATAAAAATATGAGGTAAATTGGGGAAAATGACAGGGTCAATTGGTTAATGATTCCCGTCCTGGAAAGAAAATGGAAATATGAGGATGGAATGCGATTTTTGTCAACCTATCGTTAAAATTTCAAGTCAGAGTTAATCAACTTTATTGCATAAAGCTGTAAGCTTGTTGGTAGACAATAGGCAGTACATTGGTCAATTCGAGGTTTTCATTTAATTTTGTTTTTTACCCCAGAGTCGACCTTCTAATGGCTATGTACGAAGGAGTTGTAGTCATCTGAATTGACATTTTTAGAAAATGTCAATTTTTGAACCGGTTTCCGCCAATCCAACGGATTTCATGCAGTGATCGAATCCAGTGCTCATCCACCTATGTACCCTCCAAGTATAGCTATACGTTTACAAAAACCATTTTTTCGCACATTGGTCTCGAAATTCGACGGGATGTGGTTCTTTCGATCAATAAACCATACCAAAACCTAATGGCGCTCTTCAAACGGTATTCAATTATCGTTTGAGCCCACAGTGGGCAATAAAGTTGATACCTTAAAAGATGCTAGAAATTAGGTCTAGACCACCAACAAAACTATCAACTAAAATTTATTAATCTCTTGAATACTTTAAGTAAAGTCACGAAACACTACCGTATGCACTTCATTAGCGATAGCTTAAAATTAAAAGTTTTCTTTAAACTTTATTTGTTTCAGACCAGAAATTTATTATTGTTCTTCAGTCAGATAATGATGATAAAAATTTGAAATGTCAGCACGACTGCATTCAAGTACAACTGTGAATGCTGTTTTATAAAAAATAAAATAAAAACAAAATTCAACTTGTCTCCCTCCTCATCCATAAAAACCCATTTCAATTTTCTTAATACTTTTAGTTTTCATCGCTTTCCAGTCAAACAAACACATTCACACACATTCACCCCGATGTTCTGCGTTAGTATGTGTTTGTGTATGCACGTATTGTATAAACCGAGCCATGTTCCACATATAACATTAAAAAAACGTAAATTGCAAATTCATGACAACGTTTCACATCATCTAATTAAATTTCCTTTCCTTTTGCGCTATACATATATATGTATGATGAGTTCAACGTCAAGTAGAGAAAAGAAAATCTGTTTTTGTTGTAATATAATAATATTTTTCTCTCTCTCTCTCTCTCTCTCTCTCTTTCACTCACTCTTTTCATTCGCACAAAACTTACTTCGTCAGATCATCTAAATTCATAACGCTGGGATAGCATTGAAATAATATTAAATCCGACTCAGCTATATACAGCATTTGACCCTGGAAAGAAAAAGAACAGACAAAAGGTTAAATTTTAATTACTCTCCATACCTGGTTTACTAATATGACTGTTACGAACAATTTATTACAATAGATGAAACATTACAATAACCGAGTTGGGTTTCTTTTCTTTACATCCTGAATCGATTTTGTTTTTATTATTTCGTGTAATAAATCGGTTATGAATCGATTCAATTACTTTTATTACTTTTATCGATTGTCTTCAATAATTTTACATCGCGAAACCTGAACCAAATCGTATTAATGTTTTTTTTTTTCTGCCTGTTATTATACCAGAGAGGCCAATCAAAAAGAACAATTTATTATTTCGGTCGTTTTGGGAATATCCACTAAATAGAGTATTTCTGATAAGGATTTTAAGCAATTAACAGAACGTTGGGCTAAAAATAAATTGTCTCTTTTTTTTGATACACGAAACAAAAATGAGAGCCTACGTTGCGCTCAAGCTTTTCTTATTTTCATTCAGCTCTCCCCCATTGAAAATTTGAATTTCACAGGATTTTCTGAAAGCTACGCTTATGAAAATCTCATGTTGATTGAGTTTGCGTAAATGGAGTGATTTGAACATTTGAGTCATTCTGTATTCCGTGTATACAAGCATAATACGAGTGAATATGACTGACGTTCTCGTATATAATGTAAAACATGAATTCTTATAAAAAACTGGTTCAAGTTCCCGCCATAGAAGCTTAAGTATTTATTTTTAAATCATTGAATTATTGTCCTGAAGAAAATTTTTTTACTGAGTCCAGTGAAACGCTGCACATTTTTGTCGATGTTTAAGATGAAATAAATAGGGAGATTGAGTTTTTGACGTATGAGTTGACTTAAAAATTGAAAATTATAAGTTATTCATCAAGTAATTTTACGTTATAAGTCATCATAAGTCAGCTTAAACAGTCAAAATTATTTTCCGCCATAGCACTCTAGCTTCCAAGCACTAACATAGAAAAAAATACAGTCTACTGCTTTTTATGACAGCTGCAATATAGAGTACTATTTTATATGAAAAATGTTTCCAAATTTTTTTAAAGTGCTAAAATATGTTTGATACACTGACCAGTTTAAGTACTCTATTTACTGGTACAATAATTTTCAGAAATCGTAAACCTTATTAGAATGAAATTAAATTTGAAAAGAAAAATTGCTCTAAAAATGCTCTAAGAGCATTAGCCCGGCAAGTTGACGATTGTGGTTCGGTTCCCACCCGTGAAACAAATTTTTCTTTTCAAATTTAATTTCATTCTAATAAGGTTTACGTACTCTATTCAGAGTATAGTGTAGCACTAGTGCTTGAATACACGTAATTTTGAAAATAGTATTCCAATTTGACTTCTCACATTTGAGTGTTCATGCTTGGAGAGTGCTATGTTTTAGAGAAACGAACAACCACAAAAAAAGAAAAATTTAATTTTGAATTTTTTGAACTGCCGCAAAGTCACTGTGCCACTCTGGTACAGTTACCAACTTCATTAAGGCAGTTTAATTTACAGTTGGAACCTCAGAGCTCTATGATACACGGATATGAGCTGTTTATGTCAGATATCAGTTTTATAAGTGTTATAGAAAAGTATGACTTTTGACCGAATCCGAGCTTTCCATAATCATTTACTGACGTTCATCTCCAAATACGAATTTAGCGAATGTATATTTTGTGTCCATTTACAGTGTGATTCCTTTGAAGTCTTCGCACACATTGGAAATTTTTCGCATACACGAAAAATTGTGAAAAACGTTCCGCTTTTGTGGATTTTACTGCATATTTAATGTACACGAAACTAACATCACATCAAAAAGTGTGATTGTCTTGTCTTAACTGGGCGACTTAAACAAATCACCTAAAAATCCAGCGGAAGCTGTTTTCCAGCTGATCCATAAACAATCAAAACTTTTAATACATCTTGGTATACACAGTTTTGATTGTATGTGTGGATCATCTGTAACAAATTCATGCTGTAATTTCATTGTCTTCGACTGTATTTGGTATTTTTCCGAATTTTCCCGGATTATTCCAAATATTTTTTAGAAAAATTAAGGAAAATGTGGGAAAATTCATGAAAATATGTGATTTTTAGACCCGTACGAAGTACTGGGGTCTTATAGGTTTACGCATACGTTTGTAACACGTCGAATTGGACTCCCTGAGTAAGGGGAAACCTATTGTGGTTGTCCAGAGATGCCAAATCAGCAAGAAAAAAAAATGTCCGTCTGTCCGTCCGTCCGTCCGTCCGTCTGTCTGTCTGTCTGCACGATAACTTGAGTAAAACGCATCCGATTTTGAAAATTCTTTTTTTTCCCCGTTTGGTAATGTCAAAAGACAGGCTAAGTTCGAAGATGAGTGATTTTGGATCGACCCCTCCTGAGCTGGGGCCCAATAAGTGCTTTACGGTTTTTCGAAGATATCTCCGGACATTTAAACGCTATACTCGTAAATGATACATCGAATGAAAGATATTTACAGTACCGATCGACAAAAAAAAGTTTATGGAAATCGGATGGCCGACTTGTGAGTTAGACCCCTTGGTGTGAAACAGGCACAGGGCGGCAAGCAGTTTTTGCTTGTAGGTCGGCCAAATTTGAACTAATTTCGTTCGTTTTAGCTTTATTAGATAGGTATTGACCGTACCAATCAGGGAAAAAAAAGTTTATGAAGTTATGTTCTCCGGAGCGTGAGCTAGGTCTCTTGGAGTGAGCTCTTATCTGGCTACTCGGCCGTACAGTGAACGTGGAGTATTTTGTCAATATCTCGAGTAAATTTTGACCGAATTTCATGATTTTTTTTTGTTTGAAAGGTATTAACGAATGTAAAGCGTCGGTACTATTTTCGGTTTCCTAACAAAATGGCTGCCGGCGGCCATATTGGATTTTATTAAAAGTGATATAAAGTGGGAAAAATGATGCTTAGAGAGTTTCTGTTAACATGGAAATAATGTGTTAAGTGTGAGGGGTTTCAGGGATTCCATATATGGACATCTATATATACCTATATACAGCTATATTGAGCTATATACAGGCATATAGAGCTATATAATAGCATATTCCTCTGTGAAATGTTTATTTACAGTGAAATATAGGTAAATATAGCGGTATATAGCTGTTTAAATAGGAATTTATGAAATTTGACTTCGTACGGGGCTGTCTATATTGCCTCCGGCAATTTAATTGTATATGATAACAAGGCAAAGAGTGGATAATGTAAGTGATTTAAAAGGAAGAATAGTTTTTCAGCAGAGAAGAAAATGAAGTAAGAGAAATGAAGAGTTTCACATTAAAGGCTTTTGATACGAATAGGTGTTTCGTACGGGTCGGCGTTAGCTATGTTTTTTTAAAGCAGTCACTGCAAAAGTGTCTCTAATAGAGATTCTCTATCATCTTGGATTTCAAAATGTAATCAGTATAATACCTTGAATTGCTCTTTTATACGTACCTTTAATCGTAAATACCGTTCATGTAGGCCCATTGCTCCCTGTTTAGTTTTCAGCACATAAATCGTATTAATATGAGCTAAGATATTTTCGAAGTTCAACTGCAAATGTGGTCGAACCGCTTCTAATACTTCTAACAACGGGCAGTTGTTTTCACTGACACTGAAAAGAAAACGACACAAAAATTACTTATCTGTTGAGTGCATGAAAACCAAACTATTGTCAACAAAAGATTCTATTCGAGTTCGTTCAATTAAGGATACCAAGTGATTTCCAATGTAATGAAAAAAATCGACAACAATCACCGCATCCTTTGTGGCGTCCCTATACAAAAAAGTGTAGTCTTACATTCTAAATTTATTTTTGTAACAATTAGTGAACGTATTTTCTACAGATTTTTCCGTCAACTATTTTATTATCTACCTTATTCTCAGAGCCAGAGCTTCTTTTTACAAGAATTTGTAATCGGATACTTCAAAGAATCTCTCTCGAGAAATTGTTATTGGACGAGATTTCATTATACTTTGAAACTTTGAATGGAAACTTGACGGTATTTTTCTGTGCTATTGAAATAGTTAGACGGACTAAGAAAACGTCTGCTGGTTAACAAATAAAAAGTAAAATAAAAAGAGGCCATAAGTGTTGTATTTAAGACTGGTCTGCTGTATCTTGATCAACGTTAGCGACATACAGAGAATAACTTTTGCTACAAACATTATATCACTTACCGAGGTATGACGCGTGAAACGGATTTTCCAACTTGCACAATGTTCATTTGTCTGTTGAACATTATATGAAATGGAAAAATCCTACAAAACGTTGCTGTTGAAATCAATGGCCCTGCAATGGAAAGTGTTGCGAAATGAGCAGATATTGTAAAAATTGGTTAAAATTGAAACAGCTAGCCCAATTATTTCGCGTTCAATTCTTATAAAAGGGGTGACATGCGCCACACCGAATATTAATTACGAAATATTTGGAGCAGCTGGAGTTGAGGGATTACAACGATTAATGGCCACCGAAAAACTTTCAACACAAATGCCAAAACGAAGTATTTTACCTTCAGTAAGTACGTCCACATCATCTGGCGGTTCTTTCTCCTGTATTGATGGAGCTGCTGGTGCTGATACTTCAGTTATTAAAAATTGTATATGATCCGACACTTCAATTTCGACGGGCTTCTCTTGAATCAACTCATAGCATTGGTGTTTATGTTGGCCGTTCGAGCTATCACAGATATGTGGATTTCTACCGAAAAGTTTTGTTTCAACATCGTTCAACGTCGTTTGACTATTACTGCATTGCGGACAATCTGCTAGTGGTTGATCTGGAAATTCATTTTAATATCATTTCTTCCACGAAACTAGCTTAGTACTGTGAACAAGTGTGATCAAAACTAAAAGAATGAAATTAGTTTACTCTCTAAGCTCCGGGAAATGAGTCATTACTTCATCGACATGAGCGTTTAAACTCATTTCTCGGGGCCTAGTGAGTAAAATAACTTACTTAACGAAGTTAATTCCCTATTTTTTGGTTAATAGCATGAACGTAAAAATGTTCACATATTTTATGAAAATAAACGTTTTCTCATTTTTACATAGAAAATTTGTAGAAAATCCTGTGACATTGAAAATTTTGATACTAAACTTGAACAGTAAATAGTTACGCCCGACGCGGTCATTTGCTCCAATAAAATTACGAAGACGAAATTTTTATTATTCCATTTATATCCAGTGTATATTTCCAGTATATCAACATATCAACGCCAATGGATTCAATGACAAAGGAGTCAAAACTGCAGACTTTTTCCAATTAAATTTGACTTCTAAAGTTTATTTTTTATTATTTTCTCAATAAACAAGACGGTTACCCCGCTAAGATAACAAGCAGGATAATTAATGCTTGGATTAACAGAAAACTTTATGATTTAAGTTTTAAACTGATTAGAGTTTGGCAAATCAAATAATGGAGCTAAACGTTTTATACAATAAATAAATTGGCTTCAGTTCACCCCCTTTTTCGTGTGGAAACTACAGAAAAAAAGTAAACGAGAAGCATAATACAATTGTTGTACTATATGTATATGTTCAGTTCAGACTGTATCGTGTATATCCATGTAAATTGTTGCTTAAAATTTTAACCGAATTCCGCACAATACGAACTCTTTCGTATTTTACATATTCATATTGCTGTCTGTTTATTATTAATTGAAAAATATTGGAAACAACAAGCTTTGTTATTAATTGATTGACTATATCTGAAAAAAATATCTGCCCAAAAATTAAATTCGAATTGTTGGCAGTAAATGCATTAGGGCTATTCAAATAGTGCAGTACACGCTATAAATTGGCCATTTTTGAGTCCCCCTCTCCCCACGTATGTAGACTTTTACCTATAGGCTGAAGTAGTCGCCAAAGTAGCCACCCACCTAAACCCGATTTAAAAAAAACTGACGATTACTTCAACCAATACCCTCTCTAGCAACTAACTACATTTGTTAAGGTGGTTAAAATGCAATGTAGCCTTTCCATTTTACGTTTAAACTTAGTCAACAGTGGATGATTCTACAAACAAAGGAATAAGGTGGTATTTTGACAGCGTCAAAACGAAGTTTGTTTGCTATAACATAGCGCAACAATTAACATGATTAATTTCTTATTGACTAATGGCGAAAAATGGCGACATCTTCAACAGGGTGTTCTCAAAAACTAATATAATTCCGAGCGATCATTTTTCGTCTTAACCTGTCACAGAGGGACATATGACAAGTATTATTATTGGGTCTAGTACTTCCATCGATCAATAATATATTACTTCCGAGGTTCCAACTTGGAACCTCGTAAGTACAATGCTTCACGTGATTAGGCAATGTAAATGAAAATGAAACATGCCGTAACACGTAAAGTATTTTTAATTGGTTGATTTCAAATCTTGTACTTCAATTTCTTCAAACATGCATTTTACTATATATAGGCCCATATTACGCAGAGCGTGTCATTATTTTTGTCGTTCATAACAGATGAATAGCCGTATGTGACAGGTTAAGTAGAACAATTTAATATGGTTAACTGTGGACTGTGGACCTGCGAGGGACTGATTCACACGTGGGCTTCGATCTAGCAACTAAGTAAAACCGGAAAGTGCATACATATAGAAAGAAAAAAAAAACGCCGGTTGCCTTTAAACCAACATAAAATTTCGTTTTTTAAACAAAATTCTTCAAAAAGACTACGTTATAAGATTGTAAATCTAAACTACATTGACGAGTGAAGCCACATTTACCATCAGCTCACCGTCTTATTGTTGAAGTGTAAAACTAAGTCTTGTGCAAGCACAGTTCAGCAGATTTATCGTTGCAGCAGATAACCATACCGTGTCATTGTTGCTGGTATTTTACACTATATTTTAACAAGCATAAGAGTTTCGAACACATAAAATTTCTTTAACGCACATTTTCGGAGGGTAAATAAAAAGCTTAAAAAGGCATTTTTGTTTTTAAAATTTTTAGTCAGATGAGTGCCTAGCGTGATCCGAAATAAGAGGGAAAAAACGTAGGAAATTGTAGTTAGTTATTGACAAAGCACTTTTAGCATAGTAGTAAGAATAGGGTTATAAATTCATGGTCACTAACACTAAATATTGTTCTATTTGACATAAGCAACATTCTAAGATTATGCTAGGTGCTTCGTGGTAGGTTAAAGAAAATTATTTGTAAATTAATAGTTTTGCTTAGTAGCTAGATATTCCCTGGTTTATCAAAGAGACACTCTTGTGAATAGAAAAATACGAACTCCCAAATTCAAACATCCGAAAAAAAGGGAATGCCTGGCATACACCACCATACATATTTATGTTGGCTGTATTATTATTGCAAAATGTTCCACAAAATAAATTATTCTCTGAATAAACAATTTATAAACCTTTCAATTCCCATGGATATTTATTCAAATCACGTCGATATCGTTATACATATGGATGGCTGTATAATATATTGTTGTAGCAACGGCTAGTCGATATCCCTTAGGAGTGTATAAATGTAACACAATTTTAAGGACTACTATGCAAATGCAAAATTTTGGTAGCTATTCCCAAATACTATGGCATTGTTTGCGACATTTGTGTGTTGTACTGTTATACGAACATTATATTCAGCGGCTAACCCAAAGAATACTGCTCAGCCAGTCATATATATCTTTAAATTAAATATGCGGTCGTGTATTGCAGAAAGCAGATTCGATTATTCGACAAGCATTGATCGAGTGTTTATTTTGTATTGTTATTGTGAGATTGGTTTATTAGTGCGACACTCTATTTGCACATATACATCCTGTGTACACATGAAAGTATTATGGATAGGGAAAAATAAATTCACGAACAATCATCAGCCGTTACAGATTGAAATGAAATTTCACAATTAAAGTGTTTCTAAAACATTGTTTCAGAATGTCTAATAAATGTACCGTTAGATGGTTACAGTTTTTTTGATATTTTTATTCAAGCAGAACAGACGTTGGTCTCTTAACAAATTTCGATCGCGAAGCATTCTTTCAGATCTGGGAAGGAATAGGTATTAAGGAACTGATTAAAATAGAGGTATGCGGCCTGTCTCTTATTATACAAAAAATTGACCAGAGAACTTCAATCGAAGACAAAAAAAAAACCTCTATTTTGGCTGCGTCCGTGCTAGTGAAATTAAGAGATTTTCCCTTTTGTTCTAAATTCGTCTCAAAAATTTTCATTGGATGAAACATGGAGAAATATTTTCTTCGGAAGAAGTTTGTTGGAAGAAACAAAAGGGAATATGTGGGTTTCTGCCTCATCATCCTGAGGAGCGTGAGCTAAGGGAATAGGTTCAAAAGTAACAGAGTGTAATTTCAGGGTTTTATTTTAAGGAACTTCATTCCTGACATCAAATGATGAAGAATATTCGAAAAAAGAAATCCTTCCTCACCGCTCCCACCTGTAGAATTCTAGGATTTTGGGTTTTATTGAGGTTCTCGGGATTTGGAAGTATTTTCCATGTTTTTGTGTTTGTTCCCTGAGGGAAAAACTTGAGCAGAACGTGATAAAGTTGTTGTAATGAATGTATACGTATTATTACATAGCGGCACACAGTACAATTTATTTCTCTGTTCTCCCGTACCCCGTATAGTACCCGGACTTCATCGACAGTTAAATTTAGATTTAAAAATTATACGAATTTTTTATAGTCACCATTCATTGTTGCAATAATGTTTGGCTAATATTACAAATTCAAATCCAGACAAACAACGAATGGAAATATTACTGATCCTCACTCGTCATCGCGGCCGCCGTTATTTTCATGCATAATTAAAAATGTTTTGTGGCATATTTTTTTGTGGCATAAAACTGGCCCGGATGCTAATGAATTTCTGACTATTTTTTTTTTTTTATATTATTTTCGGTGTAAATCACATCGAACCGAAAGTTGCTAATCCATTTTGGTAACTCTTATCATTGTATGTGACATTAAACAGCCAGATAATCGTTGGAGATGTACAAAGGGAAATCGATGATGTTTGCTCCATGTGTATCCATCCATATATCCGCCCTCTTTGTTTGTGTTAATGTATGAAGAAGATGCCCTTTGGGTGAATTGGCATACATTTGAATAAAATAACATCGAGTTCAGTATTGTAACTGAACACACATTTGCACTGGGAATGCGGAATATATGAATCTTGAACGAAATATTCAAATAACGGATTCACTCAGAAGGAAAAAAAATGGAATTCTAAAAACGACCACGCCTAACTGCTCGTCTCTTCTTCAGTTTAAAGTGTATTTGAGATAATTTTTTTTTTGAACTTGTAGACTATATTCGGGATTAGAAATAAAATGGTTTGGTTTCTTCGGACTGCTATCCAGAGCCGGACTGGCTCAGGAAGCCCCTCGGACGTTGTATGAAAATTTGTGAAAAGTCCTTCAATGTCCTTCATTCATACAAAAATCAAAAGCTCATCGGACATCGGGTAAACAGTCCGGTTCTTCTGTTCTATGTTTTTTAATAGAAAAAACTGTATAACCGATCTTACTCGACATAATCCATAACAAGTCGCAGAACTGACCCACTTTTAACTTGACAGTTTACAGTTCAGTACAGTATCTACTCTGGCGGAAATCAATCGATCAAAGCATAGTGATCACACAAACTAATAAACGGCTCAGCGATTTTTTTTTTGAGGGAAGATTTCGCATATCACCGCAAATTAATTTATTTCATTTACAGACCGTGTGTACCATGATATGATGATATTTCTTCACGCTCATGAAATCAAGGCTCCCTTAATCCAGGCGTTCAAACAGTAGTCGATTAGTTATTTACATTAGAACGGAACCGATTCATTCTATTCATTCCACAACATCACATCATGACATGTATTCGCATGGAAACCGTTGATATCGCATCGTGCGTGGAATGGATGGCACACATTAATTAAAATTTTCCTTAATTAATTAGAAAAATTCGGTGGTGTTTGTGGTTCGTGAGAGGATTAACCGTTAAGGCAATGTTCTGAGATAGGTATTTATCTCTTGGTAAGTATGTCATCGTGTATACACTGAAGTTACATACGCGTTGGGTTTGTTTGCATAATTCGTTAAACATTGCATGTAACGATTTTGTGAACTATCAGAGTCACAAAAAAAAACTTTCATTGTAACGGCCCTCAAGGCTCGCAAATAATAACCGTTTAGCTTTAGAAAGCAACTGACACTGTCATACCACATTGTTCATGAAAATATCGATAATTATTGGGAAGCTCTTCATGTGACTGTAATTGGCCGTATGACAACATAACTTCTAATGTCAACGTAGAAAATCATAATGATGAAAGGTCATTGTTCAAGTAAGTATAACTAGGTCGATAAACATGGAATGTCTTTTTCCCTCGGAAATACAAATAAAGGTAGTGTAGCTATATCGTCGTTGACTCTTTGATGTTTTGTCTTTCATTTGTTTATTGCTATTGCGCGCAAGGGGGTAACGGTAAATGCGGTTGAATTAAAACTGGAAACGACTTTTCATTGTGCATTTCACTCATCATGCTATCAACCATAAATTAAAATAATTCTGATCCAACGAAAATGCAACCGTATCGCACCGCTTACCTTGACATTTACACGTAGTGCTAATTGTAACGGTAGAAATACTTTTCATCAGATTATTCGCATTGGTACTACATGCATTCATACAACATCGGCAATTCGTTTGATATTGCAACACATTTCCATTGCCATTCGGTCTACATTTCTCTACTGCAGCTACCATTATATCAATTGCAGCAGTGTTATGACTATGGTCTATTGTTGGCTTGTACGAATTATCCAATTCGGAGCTACTAGTTAACGAATTTGTAGGCAATAAAATAGCAGTGGGGTCCTCGACCATTGCATCTCCCTTTCGTTTGATTATTTTGATATCTACATCAACTCCATGCAGTTTAAGGGCAACCGCCTTTGAAATTATGTTGCAAGATAATGGAAAACCAAATTTATTATTCCGCTCATCATAACTGCGTTATGCAATCGATTTTCTTACTTTAACTATTCCTATTACAATGTGTTCTAGACCAGGTCGTTCCGAGTAATAATGTAAAATAAGTGAACCATCGATTTCTTCAGTACATCGAAATGATGGAGCTCGCATCTAAAGTGTATCATTAAAATCATCAAACCAACATTTCGTCATAAAAATTCGAACATAAAAGAGAATGTTAATATCTCATCTCTTACCCCGGGGTATAATGTACCCAAGTGATCATGTAAGGCATCCAGGTTCTATGCAAAATATTGATTTTAATTTTGTGTGCAGTTTTACAACGCTAATGCTCGTTAAATTACCTGTAAAAAATCTCTTGGAGTGGCTCCGAGTACTTGTAGTATCTTGTCGTAGCCAGAGTCCTGACAAAATTCGAAGAATGTTTTTCCAAATAATTCAAGAATATCATCTGCAGGTATATCTGAAAATAATTACAGCATTTTGTAATTCAGCTTAACGTTTGTTTGTAACATTTTGTCAATGAGTTTAATTTATTGGGAAGTCATATTACTAAAAATGTTTTCGAGAATTTTCGTAAATTTTCAAGAATTTTCACGAATTTCGTGATTTTTAAGATTGACGAAAATAAAACAGTTATGGCCTATTTGTCTTCACTCACAGCACAGTCTTCCTCCGGGCAATTGTAATCGACTGATAGTTCAAAGGGAATGAAAAAGTAAAATTCGAGCGACAAAAAGATGCTTCATCAACACCCAAAACATACATGAAAAAGTTCAGTTTTCGCAGCGCCGCAGTTATTTGTTTAACGATCGAAGAAAAGTTGGAAATTGCATTTTGAAGGAGTTGTTTGTTTTCACAACAAATTTTCAGCGGAGGAAAAAAACGACTATTTTCTCGCCTGCGTTGTGAAAAATATAAATTGCTTACAAAAATCGAACGAAATTATCTTTATCGCATACGCGGTGTGATTCCCCGAAAAAATTATTCACTTAGGATATATAAACAAACATTATACTTCTGTAAATTGTCAAAGTGTCATTCGCATATCTTGTTGTCTCGTTTTCGCTTATGCGATAAAAAAGAATATGCACGTATGACAAGCCGTCTCGGCAAGCCTCGACCGCTTTGTTATACGTGCATAATATTTATTACATGGTAAATGAGTCGAAAACAGTACTTTTCATGTTTCAAGCACTACTTTCGAAGACCTCAGCATGTAATAGTTATTTGTGTATCTGTTTTGGACGATTATTTTTAGGCAATTTTGCGAGTTGTACATGCGAAAGTGCCTAAAATCAATCGTCCAAAACAGACATTCAAAAAAAATTTCATGTAAGGGGTCGAAAACCAGAGAATAATCTCAAAATAGCTATTTACGTGTCGATTAAGTAGGCCGAAAGAGTTACGTATTAAGTTTTGTATGCTTGCTAAGAGGACTGAAAGTAAAGAAATGTCAATTCAAGGTCCCCGCGAATTGACAGCTTTACTTTCGGTCCTCTTAGCAAGCATACAAAATTCATTTCATAGCTCGGGATAAAAATAAAAAGTCTAATGTATTTATTAACCTCGGCTAAGCCTCGGATCAACAAAATTCACACGAAAACTCTACTTTTCACCTTTTTATCCCTATTCATGTAAAATACTATTTTCATGCGTTTGCGGTCGAAAATGTTTATTTTGGCGAGTTGGTGATTGTGATCCGAAGCCGAAGGCGCGGATCATAATCCAACCTGTCAAAATAAACGTTTGGGCAGAGGTGCATATCATTTTTATGTGTCGTTGAAAAGATAAACCCAAACTCCCTCTCCGAGCTGATGCAGAATGTTAGTCTAACCACACAGAGACATATAATATATATTACACACTTGTCACGAAGAAGTCGAGGCTTGCCAAGACTGATAGTGACAAGTGTGTACTCTATTTTATCACATAAGCGAAAACGAGACAACAACCTGAAGTGTAATTTTTGAATTATTCTTCTAGTTAAGTAATTTTGACATCCGAGCACCGCGCGTATATGATAAAATCCATTACAAAAAGCGGGATAAAAAGTTGAAAAGTCTCGTTTTCGTGTGATTATTGACATCGGCTTCGCCTCGGATCAACAAAATTCACACGAAAACTCTACTTTTCATCTCATGTTAAATATATTACAAAAAAAACTAAACCAGGCGACAAAAAGAAGATTGTTCTACGTTTGCCGCTCGCAATGCAAAGTGGAAATTACGAATTTTAATGATCGTAGTGATTAGTAGGGGTTGAGATTGCATCGTACCGAACTTCATAATCCTTTGTTTTTTACATCATTATTTAAATCCTAATGGGTGGAGTAAACAAACCAGAGATATTACCAACCTCATACATATTATTTCATGATAAGTCGTATGTTATCGAGTATATCAAAACCGTATAAATTTACTGGAAAAGAATCATCAGGCAATTTCAATTTGGCTTTATTGCTTTTGCTTCATTAATTTATGCTTTTGAATAGCTTGGTGAATACCTCGTTGAAAAGTTTCTGATGAAATTTACATGAAAACTTTACAGCAAAACATAAAATTAGACTTTGAAAACAACAATTTTTCGAGTATTTTTACGATTATTTTCTCGTACAGTTTTATTGGGAGGAAAGTAGTTCGCATCGCATTTTTACTGTTTGATGTGTTAGAACAACCCAACCCCAACAACTTGAATGATTATGACATTATTATGATTATGGTATGCCGAAGAGTACTTTTAATATCGACTTATTTAAACATCATATGTGTACGATTTCCTGGCGTTGAGGATGTGTGGCATTGAATGGTCACATTTAGACGGTTCATTAAATAAATACAAAAGAAGTTGTTTTCAATGAGTTTGATAATATGTTAGGACTTATTTAGGAGGAAATTAGCACCCCACAAAATAGGTGACACAGTTGAGATCCGGTTCAATTTTCAAAACATTTGATGCTACTAATTCTTCGCCTGGACATAAGAATTTCACCAAAACAATTGTTTCAGAAAGTGAATATCAGAAAATTAAGAAAGTTAAGAGGAGTTAAGAGGAGTTAGAAAAATCCACTCGAATCTCCAAAAATCAAGGAACCACCAAAGGAAGAAGGTCACTTATGTCGAAAATGACACAAATACATATTTTTCGGATACCCCGAATTGAAACGGTTCTTCCAAACCAGAGTCCAAAAGCTAGTTCTAAAGCTTCGGCCATTAATATGGTCATTTTTACACATCCATCTAAATCTGTATCTGTGCGGCTAACAAATCTTTGGTCTATACATGCCGTAAATGTGCCTTAACACAGAACTGCTAATAGCATGAACACTGAATTCACAAGTGTCAAATTTGGAGGTTTTAGTGATACGAGCTACCGTTTAGGGTTGTTTGTATTGTAAGTTTTAACTCATACAACGAAAACAAGTCATCTATCTGTACAACATAAACGCAGTGCCTACTGTGATTTCATCAGCTTCCGAATATTTTCAATGTTCGTGCTAGAAGCAGTGCTCTGGCCTTAGTTATTTTAAATTTTGAATATAAAACGGAATCAACTTTTATCAAGTGCTTCGATTCAATTAGTTTATTGGTAGCATGAAATTGGAATTTGAACCGTTGCAATGCAGAATTATTTGTCTTCCTCATGTTCATCTATGCTCTCCTGGTCTCAGCGAAATTCTGAATTATTTTTAGAGAATCATCTTACAGTAAGAGGAAGTGAAAAATCAGCATAAATTTGTATTGGGTCACATTTGAGTAACGACGAATTTTGTATCGCGAAATCTCTTCGACTTGATGCAGCAATCGTTCAACCTTACAAGTGTGTATGTGGCTCAAAAGTGGACGAATTCAGTCGACATGGTCTGTCATGTGCAAAAGCTGCAGGAACAGGACCAAAGTACGAATCCGTTAATGACATAATCCAGCGAGCGCTGAAATCGGCAGAAGTTCACTGCGTTCGTGAACCATCAGGTTGTTCACGCCCTGATGGAAAGAAACCAGATTGTTTTACATTGGTTCCTTGAGTCAAAGGAAATCCTCACTTTGGAATCACACAAAATCCTATGTCGATAGAACGTCACGTGATTGTGGTTATGCAGCCAAACACGCAGAAGACAAGAAACATCCGAAACATCTGGCGTCTTAGGTAAGGTGGGTTTACAATTACTGAAACAAATCGGAAGCAAACAGGTCACTTACAAGCGTCGAGCAACAAGCTGTCTGATTCGACGAATTGCGATTGCCATTCAACGAGGAAACGTTGCCTCTATTCTAGGAACGCTTCCTCCATCAAAGAATCTTGGTGAAATTTTTTATTTACAATTTTGTCTTAAATTATTGAATTGAATTTTGTTTATTGATTTTTGAGTATTGTAGTTCCTCTGTTGTTTTTCAGCTGATCCACACATATACAATCAAAACTGTTTATACTTAATTGTGTCGATCAGCTGAAAAACAGCTGAAGCAAATTAATGCTGAAATTTCACTGCCTCTAACTATATTTTACGATGACCATAACTCTATAATGTACAACCTGTTGGTGTTGGGTTTCTTAATCTTCTTTCCTTGTGCATCAATCTAGTTTTTATAATTTATTGATACAATTTATCAGCAATAATTTCTGTTTTTAAAAGATCGTTGCTTTTACATTTGATTGTGCGCTGTAATTTTTATTAAATGAGACCATTCACCTGTAGCATAAAGTGAGTGTTAATCATATTTATTACGAGGGGGAAACCACTCTTTTGTGATTAACATGGTTAATCAGTTAATCTGTTAATCAGCAACATGATTTTTGTGAATACGCACGGTTAATCAGTGATTTACCATTATTAACCACGATATTTCACCATTATTTGTAGTTTTGCGACGATTCCTCCGGTTAAATACTGGTTAATCACTGATTCGTCATCATGTTAATCATGTAAATCACGTCAATAAAAAAGAGTGGTTTCCCCCTCGATTTATTATGACACAAGAAATTGAAACGGAAAATGAATTTCAAAACATGTATTTCAGATCGAAATGGTAGATGAAGGTGTATGCTGCGTTATAAACCATTCTAATTATAAACCATCGTTCACTACAGTGAGTTACGATTTGTCTTGGCGAAATGAGGAAAAATCTCTGTAAGTCATTTACAAGTAACGGCACTTTGAAACGTAACCCTAAATTAGATTAAGTTGTTGGGATTACAAAATCCTTGCACTTTTGCAACTAATGAGTCTGTCGTGCTTGCACACAGTAAAATTAAGATCTCGACCTGTTTATGATTAACATGGTTCAGAACCCACTTGGCAGAGAAATTTCTGTAATTAAGAATGACATCGCCTAGATATCTTGCACTGGCTTTAATGTAAGCCGTTTCAATTTCACAGCTGCGCGGATGAATTGGCTAGAAAAGATTTGTGGAACGTTGAAAGATTCACGAATTTTTGAAACAAGGTCAATTACGCTAGCCAAGCAAAATCATGCATTTTGTTTATAAACCAAGATTTTAGAGCCAAGACTTTGTCACTCTATGCAGAAAGAACCCTCAGCGTATGACAAACATCGTTACCAGTCACGGATGTCTAAATAGCTGTGTACCATTCCATTGGAATCAAAGACGATCCGCATTGTGACCGAGGAAAGAATAGCCTGACAACACGAACTATCGGCACGGGTACAGAACCTCGTTACAGCAACTCAAAGTACCTGCGACGTCAGTATGAAATTCTTATCCATGTGAATGCTGGTCAGAAAAACTTAAAGAAAATTCTTAAAGATTCAATTTACGTAATATTGACGAAAAAATTAATATTTGCTCTAATTAATTCAGTTAGCGCACGATGCGATGTATATAAAAGTAAAATTAATTCAAACTTCAGTAATTTCATGTTTCTAAGAAAATTTCGCAGAATTTCTCGGTAATTTAGTTAAATTATATTCTAAGTCAACGAGCATTCGCTGATTAAATTGAAACACCGGAATTCCAATGTCTTCATGTAAGCACTGCAACCATAATTTTCCCATTATAAATGCATGTATCGCAACCACATGAAGCGGTTAAGTATCACTTCATTGCTATTAATTTCATGAACAACTGAATGGATGCAAAACAGAATTTAATATTTCTGAACGTAAGCGTGAAGTTGAAACTTGGTATATTGTGTGCGTTAAGATGAAAGCTTTACACGGAAAATAATTAAGTTTTGCTAGTCGTTACACTTTATGAAACTAATACTTTGGCTTGGATTTTGTATCTCAATTAGAGAAATTGAACGGTTCAATAACATCATGATGAGTAATAGTATATTATGTCGTTAGGACCAAAAAGGTGTATTTTTGACTCCGCTGCATTCATCTTCATCCTCGGAACGTCTTTACCAGCGTGGTCAAAAATTATACCTTTTTGACCCGAGTAACATCACTATTTGGCTCACCAAAAAAACTCAGATTCCACACAATAAATAAGATAATTGGGACGAAAAAATGGGAAAGAAAAGGGTAAAAAAATGGGAAAAACTGTTTGCGTTTTCGCTTTCTACTTTTACCTGGTGAAAGAATGTGACGATAGTTTTTTACGAAAAAAGTACTCCGTGTGAGAGACAAAATTGAATTTTTTCAATTTTTTCTTTCTTTATTTGACAGCTTGCTCTCTCACGGAGTACTTTTTGTTGAGTGGAGTGGACACTAAAGTGTGGTCGCATGCACTCCGTTAAGGTCTGCGTTTTCATAATGTGCATGCGCAAAGAGAATATTCTCTCTCTGCGCATGCGCATTTTCTAAATGGCGACGAAAACGGACTAATCGGACTTTATCTTAACAGAATTTGCTTTGTTTCGGATTTAAATACATCCATCGAGAACTTCTAACCAATTTGAGCGCTAGATTTGGAATAACTCAAGTGTCCATTTTGGACTTTTGATTTTAGGTGTAACAGACTTTTCTGTATACGTGAGAGTGTATTGGTGAGCTATGATATGAATCGGTCGGTAGGGAAAGTAAACGGTCGAGAAGGAAAGTAACGGTTGGGAAGGAATGCACCAACACACTCTCACTATTACAGAAAAATATCTTTCAAAATACCCCAATACACACTCGATGTGTGTTTTCGCTTGGGCTTCGCCCGCGCGTGCACACACATCTTGTGTGTATTGGGGTATGTTGAAATATACTATTTGTATAGTAGTCGGATTTGGCAAAGAGAGAAAGAGATAGAGAGAAATGTTTAGTTTAACCATCGATATAATATAGGGTAGATAAGTAATGTCAAAACAACTTTATGCGGATAGATCACATGCATGTGTGTGTAACGTAACTTACGTTTTGAGAAAGCGCGAGAAATAATGTCATACAAATATTTGAAAATAATTGAAACTCTGCATTTCTCAATTTCCTTTTTTTCTTCGTTTTGTGTTGTGATTCTTAATTTTTGCACTTGTATGTGTTAAATTTCGAAATTTCGTTCTTCGTGTCACAGTATCTACAGTATATTATATCGATGAGTTTAACTTACTGTAGATGAAAGCTTGAAAGCTGCTGTGAACGCCTACGTTATTAGGGAACTAGTATAATACCCATACATTACATGTTCGATCCATGAATTTTGTGAATATGTGAAATGCTGGATGTTAATTGATCCCGAATAACATTCTGAGTACACAAAATAACGACAAAGATGCAAGCAAATACATAAATCTCTATAAATACGATATTCACTGTGACATAAAAATATTTTTCTTTTCTTTCAAATTGAATAAAAAGTGTCCTACCATTTCTCTCGGCTGTGACTATGACAGTCAGTACATTTTTCCGTCAATTTTATTTTCATAATATAAAAAATACACATTTCGTAATAACATTCCAGCTATGGAATCATTTTATGGTTACGAAAAAAAAAAATTGAAATTTTATTACGCAATTCTGGATAATATCACAGCCAGAGTGCTTAAGTATTTATATACACTTTTTTATAGATACTTGGGTCCTCGCTTTTAGCCCAACCCTGACGCACAAAATACGCATTCTGATATAGGTAGAGTATGTCCCACTTTTTGAAAAAGTGTACACTTTTTCGTGTTGAAATTGATTCGATACAATCAAAATAAAACAAAACAAAAAAGCTTCGCTTATATGACCTTTATTTAATGTTCGAACAGAATCTCCAGGTCTTTAAATTGCAATAAAAACAGTAAATTTGTGTAAATAAAAAGTGAGTCAAAGCAATGAATACAATTTTTTTATATTTACCCTACTATGCGCTGTTGGGTGGTTTAATATATCTACATAAAGTTACATATTCATTTATGTAGATACACTCTAAAATTGGAATGCGCTAGAATTGTGAAACATTGCGTCAGACTTTCATTTCTTTCCGTATCTTAAATTTTTGTAATCCAATCGATAAAAAACGTTTAAGCTATTCAGCACAGGTAATAACAAAAAATTATAAAAACTGCAACTGTAGTCCAATTTTTCAATGAATATAAACTACCAGGTATGGTAGGTATGGTCCTTATATCACCGCGCAGGACATAACAATTTTAAAAACGGATTGAAACGCTCTCATTTTCATAATATTTTGACATGAATAAATGCGTTCAAGATAAATTGACCGATTTTGAATAGATACCTGGTTTGTGCATTCATTGCAATTTTTCTCACTTTTTTGCGGGTCGAAATTTAGAGTGTAACGTTGTCAAAGTAATATTGTACGCAACATGATAGACGTAGATAGGAAAATTGTGTTTCATATCGGATCCCGTTTGAATGAAATTGTTTTTTATTGACAAGTCACTGGAAATCAGTGTAGTAAAAATGGGAGTCGCTTGCCAGGTTATACTGTTTGTATTTAACAGTTTAGGCATGTTAAATTAAAATTAAAAAAAAAATCTCATCTCGTTTATACGTTTGCATTCTATTTTTTTTTGTGGTGTGGCGACTGAAGTTAATGAACGTTAGAACGTTTATTGGAACGTTTTGTAAATAAAAATCATGCGAAATAAAATTTTATTGAACATTGAACCGAAAAGAAATTTACTGATCATTTTGTTCGAGGATACTTTGAAAATGACACCTTCGTATAAACATTCATTTTTTAAAATATTATTTACATACAATGATATTGCTTTTCGTCTATATTGGAACCGATTCAGAGATGTTTGTAATTAATTTCAGCGAAAACCTCGACCTGTTTATAGGAAGATCTCCAATTTCTAATTGTGCTGAGAAAAACGTAGTACTAGTCCATTTTCAAAATATTCCAGATTTTCTCAAATTTTCCTAATTTCCCGAAAACTTCTAGAAAAATCGACTCAGACGCTAAAATCAGTTGTCTTTCATTAAAGGGGTCGACAAACCGAGAAGACATTTGTGAAACCTCGTTTTCGGCCCCGAAATATGAAAAAATTCTCGTTGTGTCGTTGCATTTGCATGGCAATGAAAAATTCCCAAATCTCACAGGTTGATGCAATAGATCATTTTCGCGGAGGCAAACTATTTTGTAATGCTGAACTTTCGACAGGCAACGAAAAGTATGGTGGCTTTGGGCAAACATTTCAGAATTTGTATACAAACGAGCTAAAATAACCGTTTTTTTCGACTCTTTATACAAACGAGCTAAAATAACCGTTTTTCGACTCTTTATACAAACGAGCTAAAATAACTGGTTTTTCGACTCTTTATGCAAACGAGCTAAAATAACCGGCATGAAAAGTAGAAGAAGAAGGAGTAAAAAAAGAAAAAGAAACTGAAGCAACGTTCAGGAGGCGAACGAATATGTTTGATTAATCAGAAGGAGAAATTTATTTGATTTATGAATTTGTTCAATCGCTTAAACACAGTTGTTCCATAGAGCTTCAATTTTATAATTAACCTGTCAGTACTAGCTATCAGGTAATATAAGATTTTGTACCTCTTGCCAAAGTAGTTATCGAAGCGTTTGGGCATTGCGGGTCAAGCCGAAGGCGAGGACAGTAATGCTGACACGTCAAGTTAACAATTTTCGCAAGAGGCATAAAAAACTGTCGAGAACTGATATACCGAGATAAACGAAAATGCTCTATAGGGATAAATGGGAAATTATCGTACTAGGCAGATAAAAAATCTAACAGTAAGAGCTAAATTAATGTTCCCCAATCGCCACCTAAAGTATTGAATCCGAAATTTTTATATGATTGCATCCCCGGTGCCACACTCCGGAAATGAATCATAGATAAAGTCTAACAAACAAAATGCTTAGAGGAGGGGAATGCGTAGATACAAAATGCGTTGATACGTATTACGGTCTGTTGGATTAAACTTGAGCCAATTTCGTTTTTATTTTTCCACAACGGAAATACCAGATATTCCCGGAAGTAAAAGAAGAAAATCTCCAAATTGATTCCTTAATGCTGCTAAAGTTAAAAGAATTTCACGAAATTTTTAAAGTAGATTTTGTCGGACATTTTTTTCAAATGAATATTCGTATGAAAACTACCCTAGCTGCTGCTGGTTATATAATTATTTTTGTTCTATTGATAATCGTTGCGTTGGAAATTTCACAAAAAATTTTACGACGAAACACATCAACCCATATAACATCCGAGAATTTTTGTGTTTCAAGGAAATTATTCGAATTAACTGCCATTTGCCGTTTTCCCTTTTCACGTCTGACGAAATTCCAGTAGAACACACGCTCTGTTTTCTTTTTAATTCCTTTTTCAATTTGTTAACTGTTCTGGAATTTCGAATTAATTTATTCAATAAGATCAGGCGTAGTTTTCATCTTCTTTTCTGTGGAAAGTGTACATCGGAATATACGCTCGCCCAAATGATTTAATAAATTAATCCTTTAATAAAATTTTAATTAGTTTACACGAAGCATACATATATATATGACTCTGTATGAAGGATATTAACATATATCATTATCGTTAAAATGAAATTGAAACAGCGCGTATAATTAATGTAAATGGGAATTTCATACACTCCATCGTATACCAAGGTACACACCGGGATATTAGTGGGGTTATTACAACTTATTATTACGAGGAATAGCTGTATACGGGATATATCAACTTGTTTTCGGTATACACACTTATTCCTGATTGGGAGCAAAGTTTGTTCTTATATTATGCCTTCACATACACTCATTTATTTATAATAATGGGATGATAATGCCGAAAATGTACATGTAATAAGACACGAGGCAAATCCACATGAAAACATATTAGAAATGTACGTGTGTGTGTGCACGATGGTAATAATTAACTTTAATATAAAGGCTTAGCGAACCGTGCGAATAATATCTTTGATAAAAGGAAAAATATTTTCCTGTAGACGGGGCATGTATTATCTGATGTAACCCTGTGGTGTAGTTTTAAAATGTTCGGAGCTGAATTAAAAATTCATTTCTCAAAATGTTTGGGGAGATGAGATCGTGAGAAATGTTGGTAAACGATTATTTTTTTATGTCTGCAGAGAAACTAATAACGGCGGAGAATTGTGATGATTGAGGAACGTGTGCAACATAGAGTGTCTTTTTCCAATGGCATGTCACTTCATGTATACAGAACGTTTATTTATTTTTAATTTCACCGTTGCTTTTGCTAAGTGCGAATGCGAACCTAATTTCCAATATTTACGCCTGCTGTTGCACGGTTTTCAACATTTTTTTAAATATTAAACAGCTTTCCTTTGTGACTTTTGTCACTCTTAAAAGTGATACAGCAAAAACAAAACCTGGTATTTTAGGACGAGGGTTCACTGGCTCAGATTGAGTTATGGCTTATTGTATTCATTCAAAATTAATTTGATTTTCGGGATTTTTTTTCTGTCATACGCATTTATCATAAATCATAAATTAACATTTTCAAAAAGATTCATTGAATGCTCCTAACATGCCAGTATAGCATGGCAAAGAATCGGGATCATTCGAATGTGTCGCGATATCTCACTCAAATATTTCATTGACCGGAATACAGACGAGCAATGTGTAATATATTTAAGGACAGCAAGTACAAAAGTATAACTTGGTACGTCCTGTCTGGCGATATCTTAAATAATTGGTCAATTGCAGATTTGGCAGATTTATTCTACAACGTTTGGTCTTGCTGTGCCTGTACGTCTTCGTACATCACGCTATCAATCTACTCCACTCTGCTATATATTTGACAATCGTATTGAAGACAAAAGTACAAAATAATGGTTCACAGTAAAGTGATACAAGGAGATTTATATACCTGTCTCTATCTAGGGTTTGACATATCAAACTATTTCATTTCCTATTTTCAGGTCCGTACGAACAACGACGGTCTTATGCGTTTACTACTACGTTTGTGACACGTCGAACTCGAATGTATGAGCCATATTGTGGTTACACAGGGATGCCAAATCAGTCTATCTGTCTTCGGCCACTCTAATCTTAGCAACCGATTTTGAGATTTTTTTTGGCTGTTTTGGAGCGTTGGTCGGAGTTTTTCGCATGTATCTGCGGAAATATGAAAGCAAAACCAGTTATAGGCACAGATCATGACACCACTTGAAAGGTGATGAAGGTCAACATTGCTGTAAAAGCTGGGAGATAGCTTAGTGATGAGTCTATATAGAAGATTCAAATATGCAGTGTAGCTCCCAGACTCATATGACATAATGAATTTTATGTATTGTATTTCGAACAGTATTCGTGCGGGTCCGTTCTTATATTTCACCATAAATTCGCTCTAACTATATCTACTTTTTGTGTAACAAATATCACGTGGTGTACACATCATTGTTAGTGTTCATTGTTGTTCGGCGCGACTAAATAAGGGCGGTGCTATTACATTTTATAGACACACATCATACAAACAAGGCTTTTCCGTCACCACAACATGCTTTCAAGGAACAAAATGATATGATAATGATGAACTCAAAAAGGTGTTATAAGTGAAACCCCATCCAACTAATTACAATTTTCGTAAATTTCATTAAATTTAATTCGATGGAAAATTTGAAAATGTGTTGTGTCTAACAAAAAATAATAAAATGTGTATGTCAATCAACATTTTACCATGTTTTTGTTTGTAACATTGTAATACACGCACACATCATACACACGTCTATTCCGACCGAACTAATTGCTAACGATAATTAATTTGAATAGAATCCATTTCGGAATTGATTTATTTCCGCAACAAAGTTTAGTTGATATGCCTTTGTACAATTAATATATTAAACGTAATACGCTCAGGAAATACATGGTGCCTTAATTCGAGATGCATGTTATGAACTCGCGCAATTAAAAAACAAAAAACAAATTCATTTAAATGCTTTTGTCTTCCCTAGGGTCGAAATGGCTAATTAACTACACACCTAGGGAAAACAAGAAATTTGGTTTAAACACAATTTGTTTGACCAAAAACAAAACACAAGTTGTGTGTATATGAACGCGTCATCTATATACATTTACAGTTTAACTATAATAGTTACATACGTATCTGTTGTGGACGGTATATTCTAGGCCCGAACGAAGTGAGGGCGACAAGCGAAAGTGGCTAAAATAAACCGTCCACAACAGATGCGTATACAACTTTTCATGCTGAGGGCCTAAATTAAGAGAAAAATTCCGTAATTTATGTCCAAGGCATGAAAAGCTTGTAAGTCATATCGCCAAAACTTCAGGTGATTTTATTAACTTTGGGAACAAGCGGTCTGCGATTTTAATGAGTGATAGCTCATTCGATCCGTCGTTCAATTCTAGCGAACACATATCTGCCTTTTTCTTAAATATTTTTTTTTGTGAAAGATGTTCAAAAGTGAGGACATGTCAGAGGGTACCGAAAACAGTTTTTCCGCAATAACTCAAGAAAAAATTATTTAAAATTATTGTAATGTTGTACGAATGTCGGCCTTGGAAAGACCTACATGTAGAGTATACGCACTGCCTGGTGCGAGTAGATCCACGAGAGTTATGACTTAAAATATCGGAGACCGCTTGTTCCCCAATCACCTGAAGTCTTGGCAATATGACTCTTATTACTCGAGTATAAAGCTTATGTATTAGCGTATGCGTATTGCAAACAGTGATGTGTTTATACCATCGATATAATGTAGGGTAGATAAGTAATGTAAGTAATGTCAAAGCAACTTTATTCGGAAAGATCACATGGATGTATGTGTAACGTAACTTACGTTTTGAGAAAGCGCGCGAAATAATGTCATACACATATTTGAAAAGAATTGAAACTCTGCATTTCTCAATTTCCTTTTTCTCTTCGTTTTGTGTTGTGATTCGTATTTTTTGCACTTGTATGTGTGCTATATTTCGGAAAACTTTGTTCTTCGTGTCTCATTATCTACTGTATATTATATCGATGGTGTATACGCGAATTGCAAAGCCTTCTTTTCATCGAGGCTTGCGGTCAAATAAAGTGTGTTTTTAAGCGAGAAATATATATTACACACTTGTCACTAGTGACAAGTGTGCACTTTATTTTATTACATAAGCGAAAACGAGACAACAACATAAACCTGAAGTGTAATTTTTGAATTGTTCTACTAGTTAAGTAATTTTGACATCTGAACGGGATAAAATAAAAAGATGAAAAGTCTGATTTTAGAACACACGAAAACTCTACTTTTCATCTTTTTATCCCTTGTTATGTAAATAACTATTGTTAAGAAATTTATATTTTCGATGACATTGAAGTATGTGCTCAAATCCACAATCTATGAACACTCTTATTCCATTGAAGAAATATGGGACCAAACATTTAGTCTAACTAAATAAAGATAAGCATTTTAAAAGAATTAATTACTTTACCGAAGTCCTGATATCATAGCCTACAAATATCATAGTTTGACAAAAACCCGTTGAGTCGAAATTTATTTATTTTTCTATTGAGAGTTGTCATTTATACGATTTATACTCGATATATTCGATATATTGGATCGATATACTCAATAATATACTCGAGTATAAAGTCTTGGAGACTTGGAATACGCTTTGACAAAATTAATTCGATAATCCAGAAAAGATGTCGAATTTCACTTTTCTCTCCCGGTATTATAACACAACTTTTTCCTTAAAATAATTCTCAAAAAGTTGTATGACGGTGAAATTGATAAGACTGTGGATAAGACACGTCGAAACGTGTCTCACTAGTAGTGAACTGGGGTCGAATTTAAAAATGGTTTCCTGAAAAATCGAGTACGTGACACCCCACTCTTTCATACGAAGTAAGTCACCTTCTATGATGAGGTGGAAAGAAGGTGCATCTGTATTGACGGACGATACCTCACGAAAGTCAAAAAATGTTTGTTGATACCTCAACCTTTATCGATATTTCTAGTTGCGTCTTCACATTTTGTTGACTTAAACATGAGCAGGGAATAGTCTACACAGTAGTTGGTGGTCTATAAAAGTGATGTATCTCGAAGCTTAAGCACTTCATATTTAACTCTCTATTTAAGTTTCCCTTTATATTTCCTCCCAATAAAATTGGTTAAATGAATGTTGAGTTGAAAGCCCCGCCCGATATTAAACTTTATGAATGTTATACAACAGCTATGCATAGCTATACGAGTAATACTATATTAAGACATTTTACAATAAAATATAACTGATAATAGCTCATTATAGGTCTATATAGTTCAATATAGCTAATAGTTCTACATCGAAATACATAAATAGGTCACCTCAAACACACCTAACACATAACCAAACACTTCTTTCTTGACAGCAACTCTCTATGTAGGACTTTTACCGAGTTATCGAGCGGGTTATATCATTTTCATCCGTGTAGAGTGAATAACCATATTTTATCCACACTCAAATGCGATGAAAAGATGGCACTATCTCTGATGACAGTTCAGGTGAGAAAGTTTTTATTTTCTCATCTCTTGTTTCAACCATGTCGGGATGAACAAGGGTTTTTTTTTACAACTGTCACTTTGTTTTGGTTTTGAAAAATGGTGTGACAAATTGATGCATTTATTTCTCGGGTAAAAACGGTTCTTCACGCCCAGTTTTTTGTTTAGATGATCTAGAAAGATTAGACGTCTTGAAAGATTTAAGCCAAAGAGCCGAATCAGAAGATAGATTTCCCATTTAAAATATGGATTAACAATAATTAACTGCATTCCACCGCAGCTCTACTACTTCATTGAAGAATAACGTTTTGGTTTTAATTTGAAGTTTTCTTCTTTTCTTGTCTACAAAACTTTACTAAGTACAGTCATTCGAGAATGGTAATCATTTCTCAACTGCTGCTAAAACATCTGTGGAGTTCACAGAGTTCAATTTTGAAAAAGAAAAATTATTTGCTGACACTAGCGAGAATATTTAAACTTTTATCAGATTCTCCGCAGACGCTATCGTTTTCACGAAACAATGGTTGAATTGTAACATTAATGTGAATAACAGAAAATTTCACAAATTTTATGGGATGGTATCTTTATCACATGAATAAAAAAATATTTTCTCGTACATCATTTCCGTTGTGCTGAGTAATACCATTTACTTAGCAATCTGGGAGAGGAGATACAATTCAATGTAATTATAGATTTTTCCAGCTTTTCTTCTGAATCGGTTGAAAAACAGGCAAATAATTTCATTTCATTTGTATGTAGGCCGAGTTGATTTAAGCGCTTATCGCTGTAAGAATGGTACACGAGTCAAATTTCAATGAAAAGAACAGAATTTAAAAAAAAGAAGAAGAATAAAAATGTTAATGAGATGGTTGTTACACACTTACTCAATATATCTACAGCTGCCCCAATTATGTTGTATGTAATTTCATCGTCGTAGATTTGTCTCACTAAAAATTGGCCTTCCATGGCCACTTCAGCTTTTTTTCTGCGAAAAGAAGAAGAGAAAATTCAGCGGGTTAAATACAAAAGAAAGTTTGAAATTAAAAACAGTAAAAAATAATGAGAACGAGTTTTACTTTAGCCTCCTTTTTTCCTGTCCAATGCTTTGAATTTGATATCTTTCGAATAACTGTTTTTTGTTGGCACTCTTCTGGTTACATTGTGCCATTAAATAAGACACTTAGTTTTCTGTATGTTCATCCTTTTTGTGTGTGTTCCTCTATATATTTATGTGTGTTATATGTGAGTATAAATAGTGGAAGGAAATTCAATTATTTTTTTTTTCTTTTGCCTGCCAGGCACCACTTTTTTGCTTCCCCATAACAATGACTAAATTATTTAGTTCTTCTCTGTTGGATGAAAACCATCTGATAGAAAATTATGACCATATTTGAGGGAATGTACTTAAGATGGTATTAATAATTTTACGTATCCATCACGTAGTTCCTGTTGGTTCGTACTTTTTTTATTATCAATTAGACGAGTTACATCTAAAACAAGTCGATGAACCGGAATAGCACGTATACGAGAAAATGCGTATATTATACAAGATAAAGTCACTGATACTTTTTCGAAGTTTTTATGAGAAGCCATATAAGACAGGTGACACTTAGTACCAACACAAGATAGGAAGATCATGCAAGATAGTAATTTTAAACACTACAAAGAAAGCATCACAGTCAAATTTTACCGCTGTGTGAAGGATAATTCAAAAAGTAAGCAGGTTTCGAAGGGGAAGGAGGTCCTGGAACAGCCATTATTTTAAAGTTATTATTAACGCACTTCAATCAAAAGTGATCATATCCAACAGCTGCTAAATAGAGTACTATTTTGTATTAAATGGTTTTTTACACCATCATCATATGAATGAAAGGTATAGAACAAAAACGACGTCTGGAATTTTATGTATTGGACGCTGTCAAAATACCACTTTATTCCTTTGTTTGTAGACTCATACACTGTTGACCAATTTCTAATTTACATGTAAGATGCAAATGCTACGTTGCATTTTTACTACCTTAATAAATGTAGTTAGGTTGCTAGAGAGGGTATTGGTTTGCGTGACAGTTGCGTGACACATTGTCAAGATTCAGTACCCTTTAGAGTAACATGCTTGCAGTGCCGCCTTTTCCATATGGGGCAAATGCCTCTAGCGCCCGAAGTGTAGCAGAAGAAAATGGCACCCGAGGTCCTTAAAGAAAATTTAGCTTTACTAAATTGGCGCCTATTTTTCCAATTGTCCGATGGCGCCTAAAAGCTAAAAGCGGCACTGCATGCTTGAAGTGCTTTGTGTTTTTATATTATTGTCTAAGTTCTGAAAAATTTCGATAATTGCAATATCTGCACCATGAACCAATCTAAGCGAGCCAATCTTAATCTATTGATATACGTTCTTAAAAGTATTTACTTATTTTTTCGGCATCTGCTCAATGTATGCCTATCGGCTTCACAATTTACACATTTTATTACAAATAAATATCACACCTGTGACTCTATCGGTAAACGTAACTGACCTACCTTCTTGGTTTCATTTTTGTATTGAAATACACTGACATGCGTGACTGATGGCAGGATATATTTTGATAAATAAATTTATTGTTGATATAGTGACATGTAGAAGGTGTAGTTCAAATGTCAATAATTCAATTTAATTATGCGGTCAACCCCTGTGAAAATTTATGTATAAATCATTAGACTCTAATGGAGTTATATGTGTGTATTTACCAACACAAAACTGTTTATTTAGAGCAACAAATGACACCACGTAGTGAAAATAATTAGATTTTTTTTTTCTCGCGCTAACGAGCTGATAGGAATCATAGTCTAATTTATGAGAAAAATAAAATCAGAAAAATTACATTGGAGAATCTCAGTCAGGGAAATATATAAACGATTTTCACGTAAAAAATGGCAGTCGTCAGCAAACGTACCCCTCATTTAACAACGAAAGTATCAAACATCATGTTCATTTCATGTTGATCCACAATCCACACACAGAGTGGAATAAAACGACACGTAGCCAGGCAACGCCTGCAATGTGACAAAACAAAGATTGTACACCATTTATTTTGCATTATACCTGTCCGTAGTGATGCGAGCAACCGATAATATGTTTTTAGTGAGCATAAACATTGACTGCTTACATAAAGGTCGTCATAATCGTACACTTGATTGTGAAAGTTCACACTGTTTGCATAAAATTCACAATATAAAAAGTTGTGATGGGAAAGGAGTTAGAGGGAGGCGCAGTAAATATGAATATTGAGTGAAAAACGTTCAGTTTGAGCGTTCAGTTTAGACACACTCATCGATATAATATACTGTAGATAATAAGACAAGAAGAAAGAAATTTTGGAAATATAGCACATATACAAGTGCAAAAAATACGAATCACAACACAAAACGAAGAGAAAAAGGAAATTGAGAAATGCAGAGTTTCAATTAAAGTGGAAGCAAAATGAAATGATCGATTCTGAGTGTATACAGATTGGAAAGCCAGTATAGTCTTACATACCGCCCATTTCGAAGTATAAACGCGCGCGCGCAAGCTCAATACACCGAAAAAACATTGTGAATGTTATGCAAATTGACCGAAAACTTGTTATTTAGATCTATACTCGTTTTCAAATCACAATTCGCTTAAAATCTTAATAATCGATCATTTCAATTTACCCTGTCTTTATTTTCAAATGTTTTCAAATATTTGTATGACATTATTTCGCGCGCTTTTTCAAAACGTAAGTTACGTTACACATACATCCATGTGAGCTTTCCGCATAAAGTTACTTTGACATTACTTATCTACCCTATATTATATCGATGGACACACTACCAAAAAACTGAAGAAAATGAGCCATGTTTAGGTACACAAATCTGCCAGACCAAGGCATCAAAGTATAAACTCACGTCACTCACAATTAATTTGAACCTCGACTATTAAAGTTGAGGTTTTACAGTTTCACATTTAGTTTCGAAAATAATTTTTCACAAACGGCACAAGCAGCTTTGTTTAAATCAATCATTACACTATTTATAATAAAAATTTGGTTTCACTTCTTCGAAATTAGGCTTTGTTTTGATGAAATTAATTAAAAACCCAATTTTTCTATCACGACACGGATATTTCTATGTTGGCGAATGTGATGTTCGAATTTCTATTGTCATGAAGGATAACCATAATGATATATATAATAATCACAAGCGTTCCATTTGAATGAAACGAGATGGCGCCATAGTATTTGGTTTGTATCGAAACTGAAGACTCGGAACCTCTTAATGTTAGTTTATTAATTTTATTTGTGTAATTTAGTTTATTTCTTTAGTAGAATACTTGCAGGGAGATAAAAGATAAATTCGACATGTTTTCTGATTTGTGAGCTGTTTAGCAAAATTCACAACTATTTAACTTAATAATACCTGTCTTTTACATCTTCTACAGAAAAAAGATCAGTCTTTGCCGACGTGGAAAATTTGTGTAAATCTTACATTTCCCGCACCTCACTCAATCCATGTGTTAGATGCTTCTGTGTGTGTATTACAAATGAAAAATGTCATTAATTCTAAAAAAAGAAGTAACTTTGTTAGTTGCTCGATTTTCATAAGGATATTCTGGTGATAACGAATCTAATTTTCTATCATAGGAACAATTTCATATGTTATATCAATGATAGAAATTCTCATTTGTAATGGAAACGAGTCAGAGTTGGAAACGGATGAAAACTTTTAATTAGTTGAAGAGGGATATAAAAAGTTTAATTATTAACCTCATACATTATGATGATTGGAAACTTACATTTTACCGACGGTATATACGAACACAAGAAAACTTTTATTATTTTGCAATGGTCGAATTCCTGGTCGGAGCGATCCGAGTTCAAAACATTTCATGCAATAACCACTTTCCCGAATATATAATGCTAAGCTGATGTACAATGGTTGTAACTGTGATAAATGGCGAATGTGAAGTTTATTATAATAAAAATTTCTAGGTAACTTTATTGTTAATTCATAAATTACGTCCCATAGTTTTCGAGGATATTTGCTGCCATCGACGAATGCCGTCCGAGTCAGGTCCCTTGACTCATTGAATTTCTGAATCACGGCAGAGTAAAAGTAAACCTGGCAGGAGCGGTTCATTATTGAAACGTCAAATGAGGGACCTAATACACTGTATGAAAATGAACTCAAATGAACAATGACATAAATTGAATAATTTTATTCGCTCCTGCCTGGTTTACTTTACTTTGCCGTGTCTCAATACATTTCAATTATTCATTTATCTTAGTTTTCTTAGTTTTTCTACCACTTTTAAATGGTATATGAATCATTAAAGTCTTGTAGATCTCAAGGATTAACTCCATGAATTCAATTAATCGTCGTCGTCGGAATCATCACAAAACACCGAATCCATGCTTACATTTAGCTTCAAAACTAAACTTTCCGAACTATGAGCAAAGGAAATGGTAGATTTTCTCAAGCACGATTCACGTCACATTTTTTTCCTCTTTTCCTCAATTACAAACCATTACCAAGAAATTAGTCAAAAACGTCATCTGAGTAATTTAATTCCTCGTCGAATAAGGCAAAAGTTTTTAGAAATCCTCTGAAAATTACTTAAGTTATCAAAGTATGACAAATATGTTCGAGTAATTTGTCTAAGTAAGACCCTGACTTTCAGTAAAGGAAATAATATGCAAACATTCCACGCACACAACTACTCGTTTTTGCATTTTCCTTTATCCATTTTCCAAATTTGTGCACATTTGAAAAACGTATGAAGTAATATGTATGCATAGTCATATACTTGTGTATATGTGTGGTTTCTAGGCGAATATTATAGACAATCACATATTAAATGACTGGAATGATTCTTTTGATTGAATGGTTGTTGTGTAGATTCTTTTGTTATTTCAAACGTTTGAAGTTAAATCAATGAAAACGAAATGGTTGAATGAGGAACGAAACGGTTGAATGAGGAACGAAACTGTTAAATGAGGATCGAAACGGTTTAGTGAGAAACGGTTGGAACAAAACGGTTGAGTGAAGAACGAAACGGTTGAGTGAAGAACGAAACGGTTGAGTGAAGAACGAAACGGTTGAGTGAAGAACGAAACGGTTGAGTGAAGAACGAAACGGTTGAGTGAGGAACGAAACGGTTGAGTGAGGAACGAAACGGTTGAGTGAGGAAAGAAACGGTTGAGTGAGGAACGAAACGGTTGAGTGAGGAACGAAACGGTGGAGTGAGGAAAGAAACGGTTGAGTGAGGAAAGAAACGGTTGAGTGAGGAAAGAAACGGTTGAGTGAGAAACGTCTGGAAAGGAAAATATTTTTCGGAAGAATTTATAGTATCCAAACTAAAATAGTTAAATTGATGAAAAATTTAGGTAGAAGTTTTAATCAGTAAATATTAGTCATGATGGTAGCAAATATGTGTCAAATTTGTAAGTTAAAATTTGTACTAAAGCCATTAAATAAATGAAACCGTGAACCAAATACTAAACATTTTGCGTCACAATTGTATTTCGTCTTAGCAAGAACAGTGACGTTTCGTAATTCTCATGTGATGAAAAGCGTTAAAAATACGTTTTCTAACGTTTTGATTTCATTCCAACCGTTTTCGTTTTATTCCATTAGTTGATTGTGCGAGTTTTCTGAAATACTCTTGTTATACAACTAAGCATTCTTGCCTGACACGCAATATAACATTGTGATATAACACTTTACTTCGCTGCATCCTATTATGGCACACACATAATACTCACACAGTCATTTCCATGCTTTTGTTCTTGATTGTATGATGTCATTCATCACAAAACATAAATAATTACATAGAGCACGGTACATAATACGTTGCAGATGTTTAAAGCTTCAGAGGTATAAGCTTTTGTTTGTACAATTCATTAAAAATGAGCGATCGTGAATATAATGTTAGACGCTGGAATATTCTCATACTCTTAAAATTGTAAAACATTTTAAAATAATGAAGTTATTTGTTCGCGGTCAAGTATTTAGCGTCATCCCCTACAAGTCTGAAGCCAAACGTTAAATGTACTTCTTTCTACAAGTACACACAATAACCAATTCTAATTTTACCAAGCTTTTCTCTTCTTCTTATTTTGTAATTTCAGTATGACTTGAGGTAATACATACAAGTACATTACCCCTTCATCACAAATAAACGGTTCTCTGTATAGATTTTGTGTCGAGCTCCTTATAGCTTATTTACTTGATGTCACGTGAGAATTGTGTATACACAGTACATGTGTAGTATGTGCTGTGGTTAATGAAAAAAAAATCCTGTAGAGTGAACTGGTTCACATTCTTTATATAAAATTACACCACACAAGAAGAGATAGAGAATTTTAAATGGAAATGAGCAACACTGCCAACAAATCGCTTGGGGGAAGAAAAACATGCATCGTTTCTTCGGTTCGTATTAAGGAACGGAGTATGTCTCGGGTAAAACTGTATCATAAATATATGATAGTCAGGCGTTTCGTCACATACATTACATTTGTTACATTTATTGGAACAATTTAGTTTCCCGTTGATGCGGAATGGCGTTATGGGGCCATTATGCTGACTCTTCGTTTTTTTTTTGTGTTTGTTCGTCTGGACACTTCGCAGAAAATATCTACAACGGAGTGTGTCCTATCACTCATAAAAGGAGAATCAATATATTTCAATGAAAGTAGAAGATCAGGTATGCAATGAAAGTGTAAAACAGGTATGGTCTATTGTCCGCCATAATAAATACAAATAAATTTAAATACAAGGACATAAAAATTTGATTTTCGCACTTAAACGCACTCATTTTCATATTATTTTGACATAAAATGTGAGTGAGTTTAAGACGAATTCGCCGATCGACCATACCTGTTCTAGACTTTCATTGTAGGTATGGACTCACGCACTTTGTTTTATTTTGTCTTACGAAAATTTTCATCATAAGTCAAAGTTATTTACCGGTAGATTGGATGCGACAAGAGAAGATTAGCTAAAGGTCAATTTTGCGATATTAGCTGAACTCACACATCACCTTCGGCTCAGGTACAAACTATACACTTTTCAAAATAACAGTTTCCATACTTGGTGTTCAAATACACATTACGGTGATCTATTTTTAATTTTTTTACCTTTTTGCGAAGGAGAGGGGTCTAGAAAACAACTTCACCTCACAAAGATTAAAAGATTGTGAAACAGGACAGAAATCTGTAAGAAAATACGATTGCATGCTTGCGGGTCGAAAATCGCTCTTTTCATCGAGCTTTGTGAAGTTTCGACGCCCACAGCATGTGAAATCGGCTTCGCCTCGGATCAGCAAAATTCGAACGAAAACTCCACTTTTTGTCCCTTGTCATGTATACAACTATTACAAAATCGAAGAATTTTTTTCTAGAACATTGGGATTAAAAATTCGGGAATTTCATTTCGAGTGTGTTGCTTGTAGCTAGAGCGCAGCGAGACACTTTAATAGTAAAAAGACATTGTGATACTGAGCGGCACCAAATTCTGAATTGGATACAAACCTGTGAAAACTCTGTCACACATGTACTCTCACCAGTTTCAATCAGAAATATGTTTTACTCAAGTACGTCGATCACAGAACATGATTGTAAAGCAGACAGTAGCGTAAAAAAGACATGAGTTGTGTAAACCACTCTAACAAATTATCATTAAGTGCCACTGCACACGTTATGCAGGTCATAAACAGCAAAGTGGCGCATACTTACCGATAAAACTTCTATGAAGGTTGTCAAGATTGCCGACATGTTATATTATGTCGTATGCATATGTGCTATTTGATTTAAAATAACAAAAGCAGACTGTACGAGAGCAATGAAATAATTATGGCAGCAGTAGCAGTATGCAGTAAGTTTAGCGAATGCATTTACCGTCGATTAAAAAAAAACGGGAAACGGGAAAAACGGGTAATGAGAAAAAATTACCGGGAAATTCGGTACTCGTTTAGACATTTGTTTTTTTTTTTCGTGAGATGCAATCCTCAGTCAAAAAAAATCGTAATATATGAGAACTACAAGAAATTCGTTTTATTTTTCAAAAAGGCTATCTTTCGTTTCATTTCATTTATTTTCCGTAAAAAATATATCGATTACAAATGATCCGCGTAGCTCCAGTATGTAAACAATTCAATGGAGCTACCTTCAAACCCCTTTTAAGCTCCAGGCTTTGAGATAATAAGGCAATTTTTAAAACCCGCTACACTCTATGCCATATGAACTTTTACCATACCAACATTATTAGAATGATAAAAGCCCTTCACTCGCACTGACTCGTAAAATGATTGAAAGATTTTTAATTTTGCTGGATGGTTTAGTTCAATTACTTATGATTCAAATGCATTTTCATTGTGAAAAGCGATGTAAAATTCTGCCGTGCCGTGAACAAAATTTAATTTAAGCTTGAATACGACAGCATTTGGATAATTAAAAAGTGCAAAGAGCACAAAAATGTAATTTTTAGTATGTTGTAGGGAATGGTCTGAAACGTGGAGAAAACATGGTCCCAAGTGTTCGGAAACAATGAAGTTATGGTAGTTAAATGGGTGGTATAATTTTCTGGTGACCAGTTTTTCGCTCATGACTCGCGAAATACGAAACATTGAGAGCTGGTGGTACACGTACGCATATAGAGTTTTCGAAGAATAAAAAACTTACAGAAAAACTTTATACAAGAAAACCAAAACCGAGTTCGAAACTACCGACTGCACACAGTGATACATCACATGTAAGACAATCAGAATTGAACAGAAGAATCATAGAGCGCAGTTAGAAATAGTGTTTCAATATCGGGATTTGGATTATGTCTGGGCCTATGGCAGATATAACATTGTTTTCTTCGCAAAAATAAATTAATGAAAGTACCAGTATGCTGGCCAAGAAACAATGTTTCATCTGTTTCAGACTTTGTAATGAGAATCAAAAAATTCGAATAACGAGTGATCGAAGACTTAGACCGTGTTCAACTTTGTTTACCCTCTTGCAAGTACAGACGGGGAATTTTCAAACACGTCACGAGGAGTTTAGTCATTTACCCTTATATGCTCTAAACAATAGCGAAAAAGTTTTCTTGTAGGAATCCGAGTGATTTACGAGGGTAAGAACCAGCTAGATTTGAGAAATACCCTGCTGCTAATTACTCATACATGTCCGGTAGACGATACGTCTACAATATACAGTAGAAACATCGCTACAATGGAAAGAATAAATTGCACTTTGATGATAAGGTGCAACTCGCATCACATACGATAATGACTGAAATTTTCAAAATCGACAAATTGGAAAATCGTAAAGCACAATTTTCAAGAAATTTGAAAAATTTCCCTGTCTTCAATCACAATTCACAAATGTTTAACGAGACCATTATCTTTTTACAAATTTTACAAATTCAGTGAACTGGCTATAAACTTCTTCCGCGTGTAAAACGTTAGATATAAAACGGATCGTTAAAATTGTTTCTGGAAAACTTCTTGTTTTATGTGTATTCACAAGTTTTCTGTATGCTCTCATACCGTTTCCCATTTTCAATGCATTTCGAATAGGAAAAGGAAGGATGAAAGTTGACAAAAGTACTTCACTTAGACAATTTCAAGCCGTACAGAAGGACATTGCGATTGAACGGACTACCTGACAATATATAGAATAAAAACATAGCTAACGCCGACCCGTACGAAACACCTATTCGTATCAAAAGTGTTAGGTGGGAAACTCTTTATATCTCTTACTTGATACTCTTCTCTACTGAAAAGCTATTCGCCCTTAAACAGCTATATAGCGCCATGATTACCTATATTTTACTATAAAAAAACATTTCACAGATAAATATGCTATTATATAGCTCAATATAGATGTCCATATATGGAATGTTTGAAACACCCTACTCACATAACCAATTCCTTCTATGTTAACAGAAACTCTCTAAGTACCATTTTTCCCGAGATATTTCAATTTTACTAAAATCGAATATGGCCGCCGGCTGCTATTTTGTTAGGAGACCGAAAGTAGAACTGACGCTTTACATTCGTTAATACTTTTCAAACAAAAAAAAAATCATGAAATACGGCCGAGTAGCCGGATAAGAGCTCACTCCAATAGACCTAGCTCACGCTCCGGTGAACCTAATTTTATAAACCTATCTAATAAAGCGAAAACAGACGAAATATGTTCGAATTTTGCCGACCTACAAGCAAAAACTGCTTGGCGCCCTGTCCCTAGTTCACACCAACGGGTCTAACTCACGAGTTGGTCGTCCGATTTCCATAAACTCTTTTTTTGTCGATCGGTATTGTAAATATCTTTTATTTGACGTAATTTTGACGTTTAAATGTCCGGAGATATCTTCGAAAAACCGTAAAGCACTTATTGAGCCCCAGCTCGGGAGAGGTCGATCCAAAATCACTCATCTTCGAACTTAGCTTCGAACTTTTGATATTACCAAACGGGGAAAAAAAGAATTTTAGAAATCGGATGTGTTTTACTCAAGTTATCGTGCAGACAGACGGCCATTTTTTTCGCTGATTTGGCATCTATGTACAACCACAATAGGTTTCTACTTATTCAGGGAGTTCAATTCGACGTGTTACAAACGTATGCGTAAACCTATAAGACCCCAGTACTTCGTACGGGTCTAATGATTTCTCTTTTAGTTTTGAAAACTTGTTTGCCATTTCGACGTTTCGTTGATAAATGTAGAAATACTTGTAAAGATATCTGAAAAGTAAATAATGCCAAGCGAAAACTATTTAAATTCCAGAGAAAAGCGTTTTGCGTAATCCAGTAAATGTTCAATGTTCAGTAAAACAAAAGGGAAATTTAATCGAAATATTGTCCGGAACAATGTTCCAGCCACAATGACTCAACCGTATATATTCTGCAATAATTCGTTGCTTTGTTCTGTAATTTTATGTGTAATCTCCAGCGCGTACAAATCCATACACGGAATGATGTTAAGTTTGTGTAATTAATGGCTAAAAGCTATATTGTAACAACATAAAAGAACTTGAAATCACAACTCACTGCCACACAAAGCTATACCGAAGCCGCAGTCATCAATGATGAAAAGTTATGATGAAGAAAAAGAAAAATGATATTCTTTCGTCATTTCTGTCGATGGAAAAGTTATTCACTTCGTTACATTATGGGCTCACATAATTCTTTTCGAAACAAACTTCTATGTCTAACTAATACAATGTACGGAAAATCTCACTCTTATTAATAAAACTCGAAACACTGAATCCAGCTTGATGAATGACGAATTCTCATATGTGTCATGGCCAGAAGAAAAGAAAAGTCTTTGGGAGTTAAAACAACAACATTGATGACAAAAAAAAAGTTTCTTTTTCGGCAAGCATATTATTTTTATGTATAATCTACGTGACAGCATTTTTAGTATCTATTCTCATGTAGGCAGAAATTGTTGTCGTGTAGTACCGCAGTTTATTTGAGTTTATATGTGTTCTTCTTGCTCATTTTTTCTCGTCTCTTTTTTGAAAATCAAATGCCAGTATAATACTTTAAGCACATAAAAGTATCCTTTTACAGGTTTATGTTATGTAACCTACCCTACCTAAGGGATGTGGGATGTTTTTAAAAATTTCTTCCGACTAAGCTAACGATTTTATACACAAAAAAAGGAAACTCACATTTTCGAAGAAAACATTTTACATTTGTCAAGAGCCCTTGCGCTTCAACAATTTCTAGTCCCCTAGGTCGTTTGTAATTCATTTGAGATCGACAACAGCGTCAGGGATCTTTCTTTAGTGACTTATAGATAACACTATAGATTATGATTACCAATAATGCGAATATTAGTGAAGCAAACAAAGTGATTATAATACTAGAATGGAGCGAACGTGTTCTATCAACTATTTATTACTAGTGGGAATTACTCTTTTAAAAAACAGGACGCATTTTCCAATGGAATTTTTTATGTGTGCTTAGAAACGTATATTCGACCCTAGAAGCCAACACCACTTTCAAAAATATTCTTCGAAGCTTGTGTGGCTAGTGGGATGTGAACCGAAAACATGCACTTTCCCTATAGACATTTCTACAGTTACACGAGCCGTACCTAAGAGTAATTACACCTAGAGAGGAAATTGCGCGAAATGTTTATTGGTATGTGTTTGCCCTCTTAATTAAGAGGGCAAATTGTACTATCGAAAGCTTCAACGTATTGGTGTAAAATTATACGAAATGTGTATCTTATACAAACTAATATTGGGACCATATTTCATCGTACAAATTTCCTTTCTAGGTATAATTACTCTAATAACCGTACAGGGTCATGTGGGGTGTCCTTAGAATGGTAATATCATGTACTTCCGGGGGAAATAAGGTCTTATTGGGTTTTTAATTCATCCACACTGAGATATGTGCAGGTGAAGTTTTCCGAAAAACATTGAAAACTTACATGAATTTCTCACGAGATACACGAAACGTACATGGTCGTGTGGGGTGTCATTAGAAAGATAATTTTATGTTGTTTTAGAGCAAATAAAGTTACGGAAGTTTGGGATCATCTACGATATGACCACTTAAACAATTCAACTTACTATGTTTCATCGCAGATGCTTCGAAACCCCCCCTGAAACAATATAAAATTACCTTTCTAATGACGCTAAATTTCTGTAAGAAACGTGTAAGTTTTCAATCTTTTTCTGTTGAAAAAACTTCAACTGTACATATGTCAGTGTGGATGAATTTTAAACCCAATAAACCCCAGTTTACAACGGAAGTACACGAAATTTACTTTTTAATGACACCATGGGTCCTATACGGTTCATGTAAATGGAGGAATTTCTTAACGTGTATGTTTTCGGTTTTTGACCTACTCCCACTAGCCACCCAAACGTCTGAGAATTTTTTTGAAAGTGGCTTTGACATGGGTAATTCCAGCTAATTTGTGACTCTTCGAAATATTTTCACCAATTGAAACGCGATTTCGGCAAACTTTTTTTTCCTCGAAAGCTGTTGACCAGACGCGTCGTTTAAGCCCCATATTACGTCGTTGGCCAAAAATTTCGGGGAGATACAATCATAAAAATGTATGCTTGTTTTCAGAAACTTTTTGAAAATTCAAGTTTATTTCACGAAACCTGAACCGATTTCACTAAACTTTTTTTTTGCTGAAAGCTATTGACAAGACGCGTAGTATGACACCAATATGAGGTTATTGTAAAATGCGGTCTCGGGGAGACATGACCAAAAAGTGTTTGTTTGTATTCGACATTCCGAGATATTCTCAATAAATCTCAAATGATTTTTTAAATTTGTTTTCCTGTAGATGTGGACCATATAATTCCACAATTGCTCCAAATGACACGAAATTAAATATTTTAAAGATTTTTGGTTCATTCTTCTTCGAAGTAAGGTAAAATCACTTCGACCCAAACGTTACCGAAATTACATTTTTTCAAATAAAAACTGAAGATCGGTGTCATTCGAAAGCTACAGCATATGACTTCACGAGAAAAATAACTTTGAGCCAATCAGGTTAGTTGGGTGAGTAAAGTAGGTGACAACAGCTTCCCAGTGGTGATAAAAGTCATCCTCGAATTTTAACTAGTCGAGATTATCTCGAAAAATTTTGTAACCATTTTTTTAAACGGTTTTGAGCCGAAACAACATTTTCTGTGGGGTAACAACCACCAAAAATATTTCTGGCTATTCATGACCTCCGAAAAATATCAATTTTTTAGACATATCTCCCCCAAATTTTGGGTTACCAACCTCATATTGGTCTTAAACTGCGCGTCTTGACCATAGCTTTCAGGGAAAAAAAAGTTTACCGAAATCAGTTTTTATTTGGTGAAAATATTTCGAGAAGTCACAAACGTGTAACGCAACTAACCGCCGACTTTTGCGATCACACAAGTCAGACTTCGCAGGCCAAAAATTCCAATTCTTGTTGGTATGAAAGCACTGTGTCTCCTGAGTATTAGAAAATTTATAGACTGATTTGTTACCGCAAAACATAGCCAGCATAATTAACTTTTTGACTCACAGTTAACGAAATTTGTAACGCAACTAACCATGGAATTAGGGTCGAATACCTTTCTGACATATAAAAAATTACACTCATTCGTCCCAAGTGTCAAGGCTGAGCCTTAAAAGCTGCGTGACTTTTCACCTGGGCTAATATCGAGAGACAAACAAACAAGTGCAGAACAGATGCACAGACTGCTGTTGACAATAGTATACCACTTGCACCATGATGAACTTGCAGAAAGCCCTTGAATCATCGAAAGCTATCAATTTTATTGGATTTTTGCTATATATACAAGTTGTTCACAAAATGATGGCGCACCATAGCGCAAACTGCAGTTTATTATTCACTGTCACGATTTCGTTGACATTTATAATAACTTTAAGAGTTGATATTCCCTAACAAAAAAGTCGACGTGATTTAAGATACTTTAAGAGTAACCGCAGCAACATAACACCGCCATGGCTCGCACAACTGTATATTAAAAAAAAAAAAAATCGAATGGAACATCAATTAAAAACTAAATGCGGAGTAGCTTTCATTGTGTGGCCCGGAACTTCCGATTCCGTAATTGGGATAATTGATATTTGTATCATTTGGATTATGATCAGTCCCTTCGGCTTAGGATCACAATCACGAACTTGTCAAAATAAACATTTGGAGACAGGTGCATAATATTTATTACACGCATGGTACACATGGTACGAAAGACATAAAACAAAAACAGCAAAGAGAGTGAGAAAATTGACTTCGCTTTTTTGTATGCATCAATTCAAAACAAGTCGCATGCATGACGTTTTCACTCCTTGGACTGTTTGCCAGTTTTCTGACTTATTTGCGCTCCTAAAAAACGATGCTTTTGAATAACTTTAGGCGCTATCAGCCCTATCTCTTGGCCCACTTAATGGATTGAAATTCCGTGTAAAAACACTGTATTAAAGTTAAGTGTCGTGTGTAAGTCGAAAAGTTTATTTTCACGAATATGAAATTGTTTGAACGAGTGCTACTAATTATGTAATAAATAGGTAATAAGACTTCTCTTTCATCAAATGAGGTAGAAAATAATGGAAGATAAAAGACAAAAGTTATCCTCATTGGTATTTAATGCATCGTACGAGGTAGTTATAACAGTAAAACCACATCGCCATGAAAAGAAACCCATTTAAAAAGACTTTTTCCATGAATGACATTGTTTTACAGTTTAATTCTCTTTCACTTTAACTGAACAATTTTCTTTAAAAGAACGTACAGTGAAAGTCCATTCCACAAACTTAAGCATTTAATACGAGATTCAAACATTTTTAAATTACATCACCCTTAATGGGCTATACAACACAAAACCATTTTGGTCACTAAATGTCAATAAGTAATTTAAATTCTGCTGCTGTTTCGATACAATGATTTTTATTTTTGCCTCTAGATAAATAATCTATTGAAGCTTTGTGATCAAGCACAACAGGGATTTGCACAAGAGATTGTGCAAAATACGACAAGTATTATTTGTGTTCAGTTCTGTGTTTTGTTGTCTCCTTTTTGTTGTTTTGTTTTTATGCTTTTCCATTTTATATATTTTACCCATTCTTTACCGTTTTATTTTAAAACGAAATGTTTGATGAATGCTAACTAACTGTGCTAACATCAAACATAATTTGTTAGTTTGTATTTTGAGCAAAAACCCCTTTCTCATAAAGGATATTAATGTTTTATAAAATGGCTACACGAATATGGCTGTTGTTTGTACAGAGAAAATATTTGTTTGCTGGTTTGTTTGTTTTTGCTTTTTTTTTCTTTGCTCATTTATTCTGTCATTTCGGTAAAAACAACAAAAGTTTTGCTTCCAAATTTTTGTTTTATAACACTACTTAAAACAACAATCAGACAGAGCCTTTCAACACGACAGAGTAAATCCAGGCAAAAGCGATTCCTTTTCTCGCGGATGTCAAATAAGGGACATAACACACTGTATGAAAATGAACTTAAAGGAACAACTGACACAATTGGTTTAATTTTACTTCCAAAATATAAGGCCTCCAGCTAATTCAGGTCCCTAATCAAATCAAGTATTTGCTCTGTTGTGCTTTTACAAGCTAGTGGGAAATATCTTTACTTTTTTTAAATGTCCCCAATTTCCCAAATATCTAACAAGCTTCCGACAATCCGACAAGCATATATTGCCTTCATATTGCCCTAAAAAATCACTACGCCACACAAACTATACAAATAGTGAAATCGGCCTTGGCGCCTTGGATAGAGTGGCCACCATCATAAGGAGCGTGAATACAAGATGGTATATAGAGCCAGGGATTCCACGGAAAATTTAAAGTAACAAAGTGGAAAAGTGAGTAAAAATAACGAAAATAGTTGCTAAAATAGTTGATTTTCTGACGAAAAAGTTGGTAAAAAAGTGAGTTTTTAGGAACTTTTGTACCCTGTTCTACGTGAAGTCAAGGGTTTTACCACGCCTATGTTTCCCCTGCATGAAGCTACAGGTCATTATAATCGTTTAGCGATATAGCAAAAAAAAATTAAATGAAGAATATACTGCAACCAATGAATTTCATAGACAGGGAGACAGCACAGAAATGATAAGTTGGTACGCCTGTGGTAAGATGGAATGCGCATGAGGATGACAGCTGAATGGGAGAGAATTTCATATGATTTTGGGGCCTGCTCTACCCTAGCGCCCAGCTGTCATCCTCATGTGCATTCTATCTCGCCACAGGCGTACCAACTTATCATTTCTCTGGGAGACAGGAATACGTCCGAATCGAATGCCGACGAATCAGCATTTACAAAAACCTGAAGCGTTACTTCGTTCATTACTTCAAGACTTTAGATTTGCTTGCAGAAAGTGCCAAAACATTAAAGAGAAATCAGTGTATAGAAGATGCCTGATTCTCCTTGCAGTTTTGTGACAGTCCTAACAGCAACTGGCTCAAAAATACGTAGAAGGTTTGATTGATTGATTGCTTTAAAAAAGGTAAAAATTTCAATCTGAAATTGGTAGAAGAATTATGTACAACAGGAGAGGTTAGGTCGACGGAATTTTCGCTTAAGCATCGCGCTAAGGAAATTTAATGCAGGATGAATGTTAGGAAATTTATTAGGATCATACTTCTAGGGTAAAGTTTTGTTCCTGTAATTTTTATGTCAATTTAACATCCATCCACAAAATACTGACTGCAATATAGTGAACCCTAAGGTTCTTCAAGTGAAATAGAAATATTACGCAAGTGACTCAGGTGGAAGTTATTTGTTTTATTTTTATTTTAGACATTTCTTATCTGTCAGTTTTTCTATTTTGCGATTTAGTATGGAAATGAAAACTAAAATTGAGATATCTTTGCTGTTTTAAGTGGTTTTTCATATTTTTTGGTCCAAAATGTTTTAAAGTGTGTTTGGAATCGATTAACATTAATAAAATTAATCAAAGGCGTATCTAAAACAACGGATAAGTTTAGCCATTCAAAGAAATAATGCTGCGAGTGTAATGGCTACATTCGATACGTCCTAAATATTAAAATAGAAAAAAATATTTTCACACAATCTGTTAATGCCAATCGATTCCAATCACATTTTAAAACATTTTGGTCCAAAAAAATATGAAAAACCACTTGAAACAGCAAAGATATCTCAACTTTCGTTTTCATTTCCATACTAAATCGCAAAATAGAAAAACTGACAGATCGTAACAAAGGAGAAAAAAGCTTTCTCTCACGTATAAATTTATACGACGAGTAAAGGGTCTGAAAATAGTTGAAAGAAGTGAGAAATAGAGCAAATAGTTCCTCACTTTTTCAGATCTTGAAAATAGTTGGAAAAAGTGAGAAAAGTGAGTGCGTGGAATCCCTGTAGAGCATAACGCCTTTGAAAAAGTCAAATCTCGTTTCGGTTAAATTTCTGGTCTGGGCCCCGTCATACCGAAAATAGAAACCCAACAATTGGGCACCTCAAATAATTTCCACTAGTCAAAAGTGATTGTAAAAAGCTCTGACTGGAATAGTAGACTGCGTCCTTGTTTGGAACCTTTTGTTTTCACACTTGTGGGGTCAGCTCGAGCCGAAGGTGAGTTATTTTACTCAAAGTATATAAACACAACACTGAAGGTACCGCAGACCCTCAGTTAATAGCAAGAAATACGGATCACGACTTTCGGGTAAATATAAGTTTTATAATGTTGCATCTGTGATGTTTGGCGTAAAAGGTCTGTTCCAAGGCCATACGAATTGTCAAATCACTGTCAAATTTCATCCATAAAGACTCATCAATAGGTTTCTTCCAAGGCCGTTAAAAATGTCAATCGTCATCTATAGAGAGGCCAACACAACCTTACTTTGAAGTTTTAACGAACAAATTTGTTCAAGTTGCAGTTATGTTTGCTTCTGTGGATGGCGTTCGGTTGTTTTCGTTTTTACCGTACGATGGAATAAACCTATATTTATATGAAAACCAATATCTGTGGATGAAATCGCGTTCGTTCGGCCAGTCAAAATTCGTGTGTACAGTCATTTGGAATAAATCTATAATGTTGTTAGAACTGCGTTGTTCAGTTTAAAATTTTCTGTGTTGAGTTTTGATCTGCGTGTTGAGTATTAAGATGCAACCTAATGTCTAGTTTCCTCTTACCAAAAAAGTGTGAGAGACAAAATTGAATTTTTTCAATTTTTTCTTTGTTTATTTGACAGTTCACTCTCTAACGGCTCTCTCACGGAGTACTTTTTGTTTAGTGGCATGGACACTTAACAAGGTGTACTCGATTTTACTTGTGCCCAACGTTATACAAATTATATTCACCCGAAAGTAGGAATCCGCATGTTTTTGTGGATCTGCGAAACCTTCAGTGTTTATAAATATACTTTGATTTTACTCACTAAATGTCCGGGATATGTGTTATAACGCTCATATCAATAAAGTAATGACTAATTTCTCTGGGCTTTATTTAACTTCCGGACGTCTTTACCGTGGTCTGCTAACGTATTGTGATGCAAAGTGCATTTTACTATCGGCAACCAGAAAAACGTTTAAATATTGAATATTGTAACTTACCGTTGAACCTTCTCCTTTGCTTTACGCTTTACGAAAAGGTAAAACCGAAAAATTTTCTCCAGCAAAAGGAAAAACGTTTTTCATTTACTTTTGAAATACTGTTCAGTTCACGGAGAAGTAAAAGTTCACTTCATTTGCAGCATTTACGACGTATGTACGCATTTCGGGTACGTTAAACTTTTATTTTTAGCCCCGTACGAAGTACGAAGGGGCTTATAGGATTACGATGCCGTGTGTAATTGATGGAATTCGAAGCAGACAGTAAGGGCAAAGTGTTTGCCTATGTTCATAGATGACGAATCCGCAATAAAAACTTGGGCCGTCTGTCCGTCTGTCCGTCTGTCCGTCTGTCCGTCTGTCCGTCTGTCCGTCTGTCCGTCACGTCGATATCTTGAGTAAATCAAATCCGATTTCAAAAATTTTTTTTTTCCCTGAAAGATAGTCAAAATAGTGACGCTAAGTTCGAAGATGGGCATATTCGGGTCGGCCCTTCGTGAGTTAGGGCCACCTAAGTGATTTAAGGTCTTTTGGTGATATTTATGGCAAAATAAACGATGGAAATGTAAATGACACGGCAAATGATAGGTATAGTCAATACCAATCCAGGAAAAAAAAGTTTTTTAAAATCGGGTGAGTGGACCGTGAGTTAGGGCCTTAGAAGTGAAAAGCTACTAGGGCCCTATGTGTATTTTACATAGAACTCGAGCAAATTTCATTCGTTTTTCGTAATTTTTGTGTCATTTGGAAGGTAATCAAAAGCCGAATAGAATGTTGTTGAAAAAAAATTAAATTTGGGTCCTCGGACTAAGGCCGTTGCTAGGGCCCTATGCGTATTTTACATACAACTCGAGTAAATTTCATCCGTTTTTCGTAATTTTTGTTTCATTTGAAAGATAATCGAACACCGAATAGAATGTTGTTGAAAAAAAAATTAAATTTGGGTCCTTGGACTAAGGCCGCTACTATGGCCCTATGTGTATTTTACATATAACTCGAGCAAATTTCATCCGTTTTTCGTAATTTTTGTTTCATTTGGAAGGTAATCAAAGACCGAATAGAATGTTGTTGAAAAAAATTAAATTTGGGTCCTTGGACTAAGGCCACTACTAGGGCCCTATGTGTATTTTACATTGAACTCGAGTAAATTTCATTCGTTTTTCGTAATTTTTGTTTCATTTGGAAGGTAATCAAAGGCCGAATAGAATGTTGTTGAAAAAAAAATTAAATTTGGGTCCTCGGACTAAGGCTGCTACTAGGGCCCTATGCGTATTTTACATATAACTCGAGCAAATTTCATCCCTTTTTCGTAATTTTTGTTTCATTTGGAAGGTAATCAAAGGCCGAATAGAATGTTGTTGAAAAAAAAATTAAATTTGGGTCCTCGGACTAAGGCCGCTACTAGGGCCCTATGTGTATTTTACTTAGAACTCGAGCAAATTTCATCCGTTTTCCGTATTTTTTGTTTTATTTGGAGGGTAATCAAAGGCCGAATAGAATGTAGTTGAAAAAAAATAAATTTGGTCCTCGGACTAAGGCTGGTATTAGGGCCCTATGTGTATTTTACATACAACTCGCGTAAATTTCATCCGTTTGTCGTAATTTTTGTTTAATTTAGAAGGTAATCGAAGGCCGAATAGAATGTAGTTGAAAAAAAATAAATTTGGGTCCTCGGACTAAGGCCGGTACTAGGGCCCTATGTGTATTTATACTCAATAAATTAAAATTTTAGGGCTATTTGAAATTTTTGTTTCATTTGAAAGGAACGTCGTACGGGGCTTCGTAATTGCGCTATGCGCAATTTCTAAGATGTACACATTCCATAATAATTTTACTTTAACTACATTAACCGGCGCAATAGGTTTACGGTCAAAGTAGGGTGACAGACGCAATAGGGTCACGTACGCAATAGATATACGGTTTTGTACGGGGCTCAGTCGCAGCAAACGCTCCGACTGTTCTGATGGCTCGTTTAAATGGGACATAATCTGCTGGCCTAATAAAAAAATGTGCAAATGGAAAACTTAAATAAAAATGCTTTCGCAACAAAACAAAACTTTTCATCGTTATACAAAGTTAAGTGGTTGATTTCAACCACGAAACATATTTTCGTTCGGTTCCGTTACTCTTACGCCGAGAGTTTAAAACCATTTTTCATTCTCTATATTACATTACATATTATGTCGAGATAATGTCCATAAATACAGTTGCTGAAAAGCCGTGCTTTTTATATGCATTTTTTCCGCATAGTCAAAATACTGATCCGTATAATTTTTGAGAAGAAAGGTAATGTTAGTAACTTATGGTATTTGTCACGAGTCAGGTCCATTTGCATTAATGGTCATTTATGACATCGAGTGCAAAGTACTTTATCAAGCGCTTCATGTGTGAGCCTAATTAAACACTTCGCACCAAGATTCATACAACGATTTATGCAACAGAGGCATCTAAAGTTTGCAAATTTTGCACATTATGATTCTGAGTTGCATAAATGCATTAGAAGAACATGTAACAAGTAACAATAGCGAAAGGGATTTAATAGAATTGAAAAAATGAGAAAATGCTAATAGAATTTTGACAAAGAAACGGAATTATTCGATTTTTGTTCCAGACGAACTAGATGTGTTAGTAAGAAGTGATAATTGAAAACTATAATGAATTTCGAGTATCAAGTCTTACTACTCAAATCATTTAAAAGAAATTATGTGAAGCAATTGGGGAAAATAGAGACATAGATCATTTGTGATGTGACTGACTCGTTTCCTTGCTCGTTTCTAAAATATATCAATGAAAAGCCTAATTATCGGAAATACTAACAAAAAGATTGAGGCCATTCATCTACGTGAAATGCTAAATTTGGTTGAACCGAAAGAGGTGTGTGCACTTAAGCAATTATGACACGCTAACAGAAAATCTAATCAACAAAAAGCTAATTTATATTTTCATAGTAACGCATTGTTGATCCCCCATCGTCAAGCCCTCATAATCTTGAATGTCTAAAAAGTTTTCGTTTTAATTAATAAAAACCAAATTGCCTAAAATTACGAGTAAAAGATAAAATATCAATTTAAATACTTTCACCCCGGTATTGTAACACCACATAATGAGTTATCTAATTAGTTTATATAACAGAAAAAACAAACAACTTGATTAAACCTAAAAAAAAACTAGATGTAAGAACGTTCGCTTACTTAATTGCCTACTCTTTCATTCTCTTTATCTCTTATTTAGAAAATTTATGCCGTCAACCATCATTCATAAAATAATTCATCATTTCCATTGTGGAAGAAAAAAGGATAATGTATCCTCTGCTCATGCCACAACTTAATTTGTTAATAAGAAGAAAGCTCTTAAAAAACGACAATTTTTAAGTCAGATATTATACTTATTTCGAAATAAACTCGTTCGTTTTTATTTTAAGAACACAATAGAGATGTAAAGACAAGCTTCAATGTAAAAGAAAAGAAAAGAAAGAAAAAGGATGAATGGAGGAGAGTGAGTTACGGGAAACGATTAAAATTAATAAATTTTAGCTTATACGAAAAGTTAGTTGAGCAAAATTAAAGTGACCTGAAGACGTATCATGACTTAGTTTAACTAAGTTTAACAGAAATTGATACTCAGATGAAATCTAGCCGCCAGTCGTGAAGTAATTTCTTTTCGATGCAACCGACTGTTGTATTCGAAAATATTTTAGTTTTGAATAAAAGACCACTGTTTAGTACAGTTAAGGGCAGCGAAATTTCAGCATGAATTTTCCTCAGCTGTTTTTCAGCTGAAGCTACTGAAATTTCACTGCATCCGACTGCAAGTTAACCTGTTCTACGAACAGCGAGCAGATTATTAGCTGAACCGAAGCCCAGATCAACCCGCGCAAATATTTCCCGTAACTCCCTCATTGTATGTATATGCTTACACACGACAAGAATCTGCAAGTGAAAAGAAAAAAAAAAGTAACCGAATGGTATTATATGAAAATAATTGTGATAGAAAAGATTTTTATGTGACTGCACGAGATGGCATTTTAATGAATCTCTGGAGTTGAATGTTACATAAATCATTTGAAGAGGTTTATGTATGTTCTTTTCGGAAATTTATTGATCTGTGACTTGACATCGCTTTATGTGGGTACCACGAACGAAAAAATCATAACGAGATATTACACATGAGCAATTTTAATGAGAAGTGGAGGTACTTTGTACTAATAAAAATCTTTCTTGTTTGATTCATACAATGATGATACAATTACATAAAAATACCCGCATATTGTTCGAACATGAGCCGGATGCATCAATCATTGATAAATAGATTTGAGGTATATTACTGGAACTAATTAAAATTTGATGAAATGTGACTTCTACTGAGCAAGCACAAGGAAGCAAGAATACCAAGATTCGAATAAGGCAGATGTCCCATCCGAGCAATCCGAACATTTTCGTCCTTACACTTTGAAGCAGATGTCCAATTAGACAGATTTTTTTTTATTTTGTCCATAACTACTCGAATAATTAGTGATTCAATGACTCCTTTCCCCTAACTTCTTCATGCAATAAATGTCATTGTTTTCAAGCAATTAGCGCAAGATATACAACACGAGTGTATTTTTCATTGAACTCTTTCCTAAATTGTGTCGTCTACTAAAAATCTTCAAAGTAGCTCGGATGGTCCCATCACAATTATGCGAAGAGTCTGTATTTGGGGTAATATGGTTAAAAATTACGGCTTGACAATATCTGGATCATGTCCAGAAGTTAATAACGAGATTTGTCATGCAGTTTCTTCTGCAGGATTCTCAAATATATTGCAACCACGTAATTCTGGAGATGACAGTAAAAAATGGATGACCATAATCCGCGGCGTCATGGAAAATGTTTTTTTATGGAATGTGACAATACGTGTACGGCTTTGAATGAATCTTCTAAGAAATCACGTTTGATCGCCCATAAGTCGAAAGAAAATTGTTTGTTCTCTCATTGAACATTAAACATTGAAAAAACATACATTGGTACATGTATATGGTCCTGGTCCAATGCTCTGATAACACTATACCATTTTGGACACGAAGAAGTCTAGTGAATCATAATTGAAATGAAAAATTCATCAATATGGATACATTGCACTTCATATCGGTAGAAGAATCACCACTGTCACATGTATAAGTGTGACTTATAAAGGTTTGAAAAAAACTTTCATAGGTTCTAGCATTGGTGACGTTCTATAGTCACTCAAGCTTCATAATATGTGTAGTTGCAGAGTGTTTGGTAGCTGCAACGATGTACACACTGAACGACGTAACACAAGTACGATCAATTTGATTTCATTTGTCTAGCGTACATTTAGGCGAGATATTTATTAACACCTAACTTTCCTCGGTAAGCCGGTGGTCCAGGCGGCACTTGTTATTGGCCGTAAAAGGCTGTTAGTGAGGTCTCTAAACAAAACAAATCAAATATCAAAATTATTTAAATTATGTTCTTCTGCTTGGTTTGTGGTGCGTTGACTTATCACAATTTTAACTTCAAATAAAAATTATTATGAAGCATCAAGAGAACAAAATTACATTTATCAAAACGAAGAAGTTCCTTATTTCCAAATTTATCTCTATTAATGAACCATCAAAACTTATGCACCCATCCAAGGGTATTACCCATTGCGTAACTACGAACATTAACATGACTAAATTACTACACACACAATTAAGCGATAGCCTATATCAATTCTAAAGTCATAACCAGAGGGTAAATTTAAATTTAATTTTCTAAAAACTTTTAAATGCAGCATCTACGGTGTAATGTCTAAACGTAATCCTCGACATTTGTTTTGCATTAATTATTGTCTACGAGGAGAAATTATGGTATACACATCTTTGTCTCTGAACAAACTATGCTGTGGAATACAATTACCATTATACCGCAACAATGAATCGGATTGTAGAGAAAAGGAATTTGCATTCATTGTTATTCCACGGAAAAACTTGGAAGTTCACAGTAACTTCTACATCTTCATGTGTTCACATCTTAGTAACTCCATATTTTAATTAATTGGATATGTGGTTTAGGTTTTAAAATTGATTTTATTGCCAAGCTTTCGGCGACCAACAGTAGTCTTCATCAGGGAATTGTTTATATTTAGATTAGATGGTGCGCGTATCTAAATATAATCATTAAATCTGTCAGTTCATTTAAGTAAAGCATTTCATAGTGTTTATAGGAACGCTTTATGACTTTTCTGTGATCTCTTTTTTAATTTTTTGTGTCGGCTATTATTCATTCATACAAAATCTAGCACTTCAACATTTTTATCGTTCATTGACCTATGTTAGGGTATCGCTCATTCTTGTTGTCGTTGTCAATAGCAGATGACTAACCGTCGACGGGGCGTAAATCAAAAATCATTGACTCCGATTTCCACTATCACGAAAACACCTAAACTGAAAGTTAAAGAGAAGTTTCATCGGTAAATTTGCATGCATAAACCTATAATACACTTGATACACACTATTGCACTACAGTCACTGGAAAAGCTCAGCTGTATATATACAATATACTATGCATCTGAACAAACAATATTGGCTTAATTACCTTCATTCTGTTTTCGATTATTCCAGTGACTGTTCGATCGGATAAATTTATTTATTTTGGGATTATAGATGTTTTAGAATAATTTAAATTGGTCCTCGATAGAGCGGATTTAAATGCTAATATCATATTAATGGCAATGTATACACGTACAGCTGATGGATATTTTATAACATTGCCATTGTCACAAAAATAAACCTTCAGACATTCTCGAAAGTAACCACTTTTTCCGTATTTCTGAACTTCTAAACCATTCGACTAAATACTCATCGTTGAACGTAGTATTGCCACTCAGGTGAACATTGTGTAACTAATTAACCAATTACCACAAATATGCAATCATTACGACACCATCAGCTTTCACGCCACAAACTAAAATAAACAACCGTCGCATCGCACTCAAGCACATTTAAGTGCAGACGAATTATAATGACAATTAATGTTTACGTACCAACACATTTAATTTGACAAATACGATCTTGTCATTTCGTTTTTGTCTCTCAATTTTATTGCAAAAATGGTTGTCGAATAAATCTAAATATGCATTTAAACATACACACAATAAACACCCCCTTGCGAGGGTTGAGGGGTGTTAGAGAGGTCAAAATATAAGTGGAATGGATACTGGGAATATCCAGCCCAAAAAAAACATTAGTGTAAACAATTCGAAATGCCTCTTCAGCCATTATATAAATAGACCATTTTCACCCCTAACTATAACTAAATAAACATTTATTATCTCTAGACGTATACAGAAAAACTTAGGTACCTACTATGTATATACCTAACCCATGTGTTATACATATATCTATGCAATTCAAACATTCATGTGGATATTGTTGGACTTTCCTTGTATTCTCTTCAATCTTCTTGACAAAAAAGAATTTTTTGGACAAATAAATAAACAATGGGTGGGCGATCTGACCTCCATATATGTAAATCCGTTTTATTGTAGTGACTACGTTGTGTTGAATTGACCATTTGAGATGTTGCTTCTTTTCTTCAATTTTATTTATTTTTTAGTACAAATTACATCGTATACATCAAAATGGTTCACGATGTATATTATATTAAGCTTCCAGTTTATTAACTTTTGTCTGTTCACACAACCGTTATACGAAGAAAGAAGAACATGGAAAATTGTTTTAAATATGGATAGAGATTCAGTTTGCGTCATTTATAACAAGCAAAAGAAAAAAATTGAGAAACAACAAAGTTCTTTGAACTGTCGTTCCCGATACAAAGTTACAAATGAAATGCGTAGGAAAATTTCATTTGCACGTTAAACGAAGATGGAACACTGTGTTCCACTCAAGGGATCCAAATAAATGAACTTAGACACAATGCAGTATGGATACCTGCCTGCCTCTACTTTATTGATCACTTTTAGATTGTTTTATTTTTTTAAGAAATCTTTTCTTACTCACATTCGACCTTAGAGTAATTATACCTAGAGAGGAAATTTGTACGACGAAATGTGGTCCCAACATCAGTTTGTATAAGATACACATTTCGTATAATTTTACACCAATACATGTATGCGTTCGCTTTTGATAGTTCAATTTGCCCTCTTTTTTTTTTAATTGTTCGTTTAATCAAATCAAGTTTAATTTGCCCTCTTAATTTAGAGGGCAAACACACATACCAATAAAAATTTCGTATTTGATGTTGGGACCACATATTTTACGTAATTTTGTTCGAAGTTTCCTCTCTAGGTATAATTACTCTTAGCGTTCGACAATTCTTCGTTTGAATGCGGGCGGAATGGTTTTATGCTTTTAACCTTAAGCTGCAAATTTTCGTACATTTTTTCCCAATGTTCCAAAAAACTTAGGAAACTTACAATTGCATAGCTAGGAATGAAAAGTGAAAAGTCAAGGCTACGTGTGAAATTATGTTGATCCGAGTCGAAGCCGAGATCAATAATCACGCGTAAATATTCACTTTCCATTTTTCTTCCGAGTTTTCTATTATATTTTACATGCTAAGGCCGTAGAGAATTCGTCTTATTTCATGTATAGAACGATTTTCGCAAGCATGTTATCTTCTCTCTTTGGGTAGTATAGCTTACAAACTAATGAAACTAAAGGTGGATTTTGTGTGATTATTAAAACTTGTGTGATGCAACCGGTACGATGAATTTACATCGTGCATGCATTGTCATGTAGGTTTCACATAACATACCTTTATACTATATTCTCGGTATATACAGTGTTGTCGACTCACATTTCGTTTATTTGAAAGCAAAATTTGGGTGGTGACTGAAAATTTTACTGTAATTGTTTTCAAAGACCGGTTGCCTACCACTTTAAAGCACAATACAGAAGTTCTCATGTAAATGGCCTTCGGCTCTGATAATTCGCACTTATGTTGTTCGTAGTTTAGCCGAGTCGAGCACTGATGTAATCTACTATTCCATGAAACAAAAAAACCTTCACTGTCTCATAGGTATGTAATGCCCTATGAATTTTAATACGCGAAAAATAATACCAAGAACTCGTGGGCATTGTTGAAAAGTTTCAATGTTTTTTGTTTCGAATGACAAGCAAAAACAGAGAAATAATATTTTTCTTATGCGAAGTGTTTTATCAAAGCCACTATATAAAGCAAGGTTTACCCTCATTTTTAATCACCCAACGGCTATAAAACAAATTACAGCTACTTCTTTTGCAACGTACATTTATTAACTGATCACTTTCCGTTTTTCAAACCGAGAGCATAGATGTTCTTGTAAAATCCAAAGAAAACATTTCTAAAACATGCACTCCACTCCATCCCCAACATAAAAAATAAAGTAGATAAACATACAATAAACGGCAGGATATATTTCACCATTTTTTTTCTTCACTCACTCTCGGTAATATTTTACAATTTTGATGCGCCTTTTAAAGAATGTGTACACATTGGAAGTGACACCATATCCAGAGGGAAATAATATGCTATAATAGATATAGACTTCATGGTTGCGGATGTATGTTTAAGCTCCCTCTGTTAATAAGTTTATTTAAGCACAGCACACATTATAACTAGCTGTGAAAAGTATGATCCGTCAAAACCTTTTTTTAGTAAAAATCAATTTAAAATCAAAAGAAGTTCTGCTTTCTACATTTTTGTTGTTCTTCCGTCTTTAAAATTGCAAAAGTAAATGCAGCGAGAACACAATTCTAGAACGTATATTAAACTAAGTCGATTGGCTGATGCCTTTCTTAAATTTCAGTCTACCTTACGAGACCCAATCTCTCTCGCTCGAGTAGATCTGGCCCTTTGACTGAATGAAAGTTTCAATAGGTTTTTGTAATTTTAACGATTCATTCTAGTCATAGTTTTCTTACCATTTTTAATTGAGCTGGAAAGGTTCTAAGATCACAAAAATAAAATGAGAGAAAGCAGCGGTGCAAAAACGGCCTATTTAGATAGAGCTTTGAGTTGAAGATGCAATATTATCTACTAAAAAGCGCTAAATAAATGAAACTTGTTTCGCTCCAGTTCGCCCATTATTTTATTTATGAAATTTAACGAAATCTGTGATATTTTCAGAAGTTTTCCGAAATTTAACGAAATGTGGAAATTTGAGAAATTTAACGAATATCGAGAAATTTAACGAAATTCGAGAAATTTAACGAAATTCGAGAAATTTAACGAAAATCGAGAAATTTAACGAAATTTGAGAAATTTAACGAAATTTGAGAAATTTAACGAAATTCGAGAAATTTAACGAAATTCGATAAAATTGACAAATTTTCTTCACAATTACTTTAAACCTCTATGCTTAAAACTGGTTGTAGTTCAATAGTTATATGCAAAAACCCTTACCAAGATCTACAAGATAGCACTCCGACCCCATTTCTTAACCCACTCAACCGATTCTCGAACCTAGAAGTTAGACTAACATCGGTCAATGCCAAACAGGAAAAAAAAGAATTAGAACAATCGGTTTATGGTAGCCACGCTCAAAAGCCTACTTCATATTCCCAACTTCTTCTGGCACTCCTAGCGCTCAAAAACAGAAGACACATCATTGCACTATAAAGATTCTATAAAATTCCAATTTGTGTCTATCATTTTGGGAGAGAGAATGTTTTTCGAAATTTGGAATCTCGAACTGAATCTTAATGTTGGTTTAAATTGTTTGGCGTTTCAAGAAAAAATTGAAAACGAGTATTGTGTTCGACACGTTTGGTTAAGAAAATGTTCAGGTTGTCATTCAACCAATCAGTCGTTATCAACTGAATAGAAAAATTGCGAAACATAAAATAGAAAAGGTCTAACTCCGATACCATGATACGATTGGATGAGTTTAAATGTTAAAGAAAGATGATTTAAAGAAACGGTTATATATATCCTGATAAGGCTACAATGAAAGGTTGTCATTCACTTTCTGGAATTTTTTTTTTATTGCAATATCATCCACAATCGATTAAGATACTTAAAAAATTGATCCCAAAAATTTATAATGGAATATGTCCTTCGGAAATAATATTAATTAATTTATGTGCGTCGTATACATTATCTGGATTATCCTTCCGAAATTTTCAAGTCTTAACACACAACGAAAAAAGAAATCCAAAAGAAAAGTTAAAACTTTTTACCCCTCAAAAGAGAAAAATATTAAGAAAGAAACATTTTAATGAAAACACATTGCCTGCCCTATTAAAATGATTCGGTTTCCTATAACAAATATTTTTTTACGAAGTATAGTATATGCTATACAGTCAATGTAAAAGAAACCCGTCTCGAACGCATATTATTTTGCTTTTGACTATGTACACAATTAGCTACTAAAATGGCACATTAATCAATGAAAAATAAAATTATAAAGACAAATGTGGCGCCATAAAATAAGATTTTCCATGTACACACACAATTCATATAAAATACCCCGCCTATTGCTCGAGGACTTCAACACCATAAAACAGATGGTTCAACTTCATGATAATAATATAAAATATATAGTTTGGAATTTCGGTTATCTCTCTCATCATATACAATATAATTCAGTTATATATGTAATACAGAGGACGACATGAACGTAACATATGAAATTTATATCATTCAAATAAAAGGACGATGATTCGGAATGTGTGTCCTGGCTGGACGGACACCATTACACGAGCGTATGTACATCTATTGATTGATTGATCATTGTTTCGTAAAGCTTCTTTTCGTTGCTCTTCTATATCCTTAATTTTACCGGATTAAATTACTTTTTGAAATATCAAATTACCGTGGAAGAAACTTCAAAAAAAAAATATTTACAGAATATGACTGAACTGGATACACACCGTAATCGATTGTGTTTATTTAATTTATTATATTTACCGTTACGAACCAAGGTTCATCGTCTTTGGTTTCATTGTTTTACACAGAACTCCCACTTTGAGTCCTTCTGAATGTAAAAGATTTTTTGTTGCCCATTTAAAGCAATTTAGAACACGTTCCGGGTACAAAATGTGTTGTACCTGAGACACACGCAGGCAGCTTGTAGTTGGAAAAGATTTATGTTCATTATCTTCGTGCCGAAAATTTGAAGCCACCGCCGAAGGCTTTAGGAAGAGAAATTATTTTGAAAATAGACTACCAAAAATCGGCCCCATTTTTGCGGGGATGCCTGGAGAGATCTTTAACCGTAGGCGGTGAAAATATTTTCTACATTTTATTCACGGTAATATGAAACTACTGGTAGGCCTCTAAAAGTCGTAAAATGACGTTTCGTGTATGAATTTGTGACCGTTAGAAGTGAGCAGCCTGCAAGACCATCTGAGTGTTAAAGTCAAGTACTTCACTTCTTTCAAAAAATTTCATCTGATATGTCAAAGAAAGTGGTTTTCAAAAACCTCTAATTTTCAAAAACTTTAGACGGTGATATCTCGCACATCGTGAATGTTTATGTTTAGATTATTGGATGCCTCCCCTGACAGAGGCTTAAGCCAGCATTACGATGATACCCTACATGCTGTAGTGACAGGCCTACTTGACAGGGTACTTCTTTTGTAGTGGAAGTTATCTCTACTCGAATGCAAAATTGTGTCATTTGTAAATTCACAAATTAAAATGTTTTTTAACTGAGACTTAATTAGAACGACAAAAAGTCGGTCGCAAAATTTTTTCATTCAGAAACGCATCAAAATAATGATTCTTCACGAAAGAAGCCGTGAAAGAAGCAAGAGTTTATTTGTATAAATTTCATGTTTCCACAAAATCAAAGTTTACGAAAAGTTTTCGACAAAAATATCAAATTCATTGTTTGAAAGATTCGCTAACAATGCACATGTAACAGTTTCTGAAAAGCGTAGTAAAGTTTTTGATTTTCGAAAACTTTTACTCACTTTCCTGTACACTTAAATAAAAACATTTCGGAAGCAATTTTGTGCTGATCCGAGCATCGTTAACGTTTGTACTGTTTCTGCACTACAGCGGCTCAGTTCACAATCCCACTCCACATCATTCCTATTCTGGTTTAGCTTTTTATGCAATAAAAAAAGCTAAGCTTCCAACAAAACAAAATTGTGTCGAATATGTAAGCGCCAGGACTAGCCAAAAATCGAACAATTGTGTAAGTTAACCTTAAAAAATAAGTCTAGTTGTCCATTTAAAGTAAATGAATTTTCGCATGCACTCGCTCTCGCCTCTACGGCCTAAACAAACAAACAAATTTCAGACTATAAGCGTCACCCTGATTAAATCCCTGATTAAAATATTAATATTTTGTTAATACCTCACCGTCATTAAAGTCAGACACTGACGCCTGTTAGTGGTTCCTACCCTAAATTCATTGTTATGGTCAACGTATAACTGCTGTTATGTCCCATTATTTAGACGATTATCATTAAAATGTTATTTATGAAAGTATTGGGTGAATCCTATTACTTATGATATAACTAAAATGTTATGTTCACTCAGTATAATCGTCCACTTCTGTACAGTGTACACACATGTTGTACAACGAACGGAAATCTAATATGTATAGAATCAGAAACAGGCGTCGACACTTGTTCATGTCATGAATGTAATAATTCGAAATAATCAAAATATAATATCGACAATAATTGAAAATATGTTTGAAATAATGGTTTAAATTTGTTCCGATTTCTTAGTTTTTAGTTAAGTGGGCCATTGGTAAATACCTATTTTCATTCAGCAGGAAGCAATTTTATTTGGTAAGTACTCTTGTCTGTAGGACAACCTTGTCAAAACAACAATCACTACCAAACGATAATAATTGTGAAATTGTTGAGATTATTTTAATGTTGAAGAACATAAATCACTTAAAGTGAATTAACAACACAAATGAGAAAGCTCCAAATGAATGCCCAAATTGTGTTGCGACCGGTGAAACTAGTGAATCTCATTAACAGTTTTACCATGAAGCCGTTTTATTTACCGGTAGAGCTTCGGTAAAAGTTTCGTTATTTAACAACTTAACCGTTAAAATTTATATAACATTGATTTATGCACATGAAAAGGTTTGTGACAGAGAGAATGTTACGCGTAACTCCTCTGAAATTATTGATTTTAATCAGGTGCTTAGCTTAGTGTTCAGTTATCATAATATACGCTTCGGTATTCTGTCAATTAATAGGTTCGCGGTGATAATATTATGCAATAATTTCAGGACCGAAATGGTTCGATAAACTCGATTGCTGCAACGGCTGCAACTCTCAATGAAAACTAGGACGTGTTTTGTCTCGTGTGTATTGAACATTACTTTAAATATACTTATATATGGCCTAAATTGACCTGTTGCTTTTTATCAAATTTACCGTTTTTACTGCAAAAAAGCGTCGGAAATGGATTAGCTAATATTGCGATGTATTCGGTCTGATATTTATCGATATATTCCGACAAATCGATACATTATTAGAAATTTTCCACTAAATATCAAATATCGATATTCTTAGGAATATCTTAGCTAGGAACAACGAACCATATGAGAAATATTTTCTTTATATTTAATTGGTCCCTTCAGCTGCGTACTGAGTTTCACCTGAGTTTCATCGTTTCGTCTATTATAAAGATTACCGGAACGATTTTCTACCACATTATCCTTTTGTATGGCCGTTACTTTGACCTACGCTAAAGTTAATGAAGTTGAACGTTTTCTTATCGAAAGTTAGAAATATTTTAAGCATCAAAAGTAACAACAGAATTAACTGTTGGTACTTATTGATTGATTGAGTGAATTACATCTTAATCTTACATCGCCTTGGCTGCTATTACCAATACAAATAGTACCCTAAAGAATAAAGTGTCAAATTACAATTGAACTTTTTACAATGCGAGGATTAAGGAAATAAATGCAAGCAAATTTCGGAAAATCTAAGATTCCAAACCCCACAACAGACACAAAAATTTGCATGAATGTCCAAAAATATTACATTGGGATGGAAGTCAAAATATTGAAGTCAGAAGACTAGCACATACTGCTCGTGTGATACTGGTCATTGGCCCTATACTAGGTTAATTGTGGTTTATTTATACCATCAAATTGGGCACATTGTAAACTCATATCTGAAAAAAGGGCAGAAAAGATTGAAGCATTTAAGAAATAAAATCAATTGAATGAATTTTTGCGTGTCACATTCAGAGGACGTATATATACGCTTGACAACAACGAAAAAACCACTTTCATAGTTCAGCAAATTTTCTCGTTTGTAGCTTGTTGATAATTTGTCCCCATAACCAGCTACTGCCCGTATTGAAAATCATTCGCCCGATTTTCAACAATTTCAAGCCGTTTTCCAGCTGAGTGATTATATCATTGCACAGAGAGAGAGAAAAAAAGAAAGATATCATAAATCAGTCAATAAGACGTTTGTTTTATATACACTGGTATGTCTGAAGGGCAGAACCCGATGCTCGCAGAAATTTACAATCTAAAAATGTGAAACGATTTTCGTTTTTGTAAATTTTACGTTAACTAGATCTAATCAACGGAAGACCTTTCATTATTCTGACGCATATCTGTCGTTATATTATGATTGTGTGTGCCAATGTGCCATTCCCAGAATCATTAATGAAATTAATGTGTCTTTTTGTTGAATGATGAGCGGAGGCGAATTTATGTCCATTACCTATAAATCTTAGATGATTATATTTTCAAGAAAACTAAACGACGTCAATTTAATATTTATTTATTATTAAAGGCTGGTGTGCCACCGTTTATGCCATCCAATCACATACTAATGATAATGTTTTATGGTAAACGGACAATAATTTTGTTTCTTTCGGCAATCAAACCTTAGTTAAAACGAATAATTTCTCGTTCAAAAATGCATGTTATCAAATTCGTATTATTTTTCAATTATTGTGTGGACTAATGTTCGATACATTAACGTTCAAACACTCTCCCCCCATCCTCCTCATTATAAGTGTATACTAATCAAATCTGGATTATCAATATACCCGTAAAATGTCAATGATTAATGGCATTTTGAAAATTACCATCATATGAAATATTAAGGCCTCTGTGTTGCTTTTATAGATAGATAGATTCATGCAGCGCAGCATATATATACAATCCCTGTAATTATCATCCATAAAATCTTATTGATTATGAATAATACGATGATGATGATGTTATTGAACATAAATACACGCCTCCCTTTACCAGCCCATTCAATTTTCTCAATCAAATATTGATTTTTGTTTTGGTACATACCACACCACACCGATCTCTATCGGGAAAGTATCACCTTTATTGTATATAGGTGTGTTAGATAATATTGCATAAAAAATTATCTAGATGTGCGACAGTGGAGAAAGGTTTTTAGTTAACCGAAAAACCTACACTCATAAAATGAGTTGTTTAACATTTATCTTTATAAGTCTTAGCCTATATCGCCTATGTATACAATTTAGTGTATACGTATACACCATAAACATTGCATAAATTTTGTTTTAAATCCCATTTTCTATTCCATCCCCTGCCGCTTGTGACATACTTAGAAGAGCTTACTCGGTATACATCAAATTTTATCTTAACATAATTTTCAATCAACACTCCATCCAGACCTACATTTATATTATATATGTTCGGAAATGAAAATAATGTTGAATAATAATTTCTGTAACAAGTAATTTTGACGACGACACGGGGTTTTCATTTCATTTTTTTTTTTGTATTTTATTTGCCTACGTCTTCTTCCTCTTCTGGTGTTCTGTCTCTCTTTTCTAATAATTCGAAATGTTTATCCACTTCTTATTAGGAGAAATTGTTCGGTCGGCATATCTTTACCGTATTATTTATCTCAATCGAAAATACTCTTCCATATTAACACTTTCCTTTTTCTTTATATCTCGAAAGGGTTGATTTGACGTATTTATGTTTCAGATGGTTTAAGGAGATGTTGTTACCGAAAGGTATATCTCGACACACACACATTGTCTACGCATATCTACAAATGGTATATCTTTAGTGATATCATTTAAGTTTGCGTTCGGAAAAGATACATAACTTTCAATATATCCCATTAGAGATATGTATATATACGTTCTGTCTTAGAACTGCTGTTCTAAGTTTACAAAGAATACTCACATATCTTCATACACAAACACACTCATTAAATGGGGTCGGGATATATATAAGTATAATATGGTAAGTAAAATGTGTGTGGAATAGACGACAAAAAGTTTTCTTCAAATTCATTTAGTTTATACTTTATGAACGAAATTCTTGGATTTGATATCCTCGATAGTATTAAGATCGATTGTACGTAATTTGTATTGCGGTGGATAAGTTTCTTCTTTTTAAATGTTTCGACTAAAATTTTGGACAAATTGTCTCGCTAAAATGTTGTGCGCTTTCAACATTAGTTGATGAAATGTACACGGTTTTGCTGCTGTGGACCCCGATTTATTGTGAAACCGGTGAAAATTGTCTCTCTATTGTTAGGCGGTGCATTTGAGTAAGACGTTCACATTCAATTATCGAATTGAACTCGATTCGTCGTACGCTTTATTATTACCCCCTCCGGTTACTCTGATAATTTAAACTCATAATAAATGTGGTTTTGCTTTGAAGAAACTGCGTTCAATTTGCAACCTATTTTCGATTAATTAAAATTGAACCGGTTAGATCAACCACACACTACCGACAAAGGAGCGATAATAAATTCCAAAATTTGGCTCTTTTATGCAGTAAATTTTCAAAAAAAAAAAATCGCGTGAAATGCCTATGGAAATGAGAAAGAAAACTTTGTTCTTTTTTTTTCGCAAATTGAAAAATCGATATTTATGTGTAAGACATGGTTTTCTACCCAACTCATAATATATTTAAATTTTGTTTATACAACAAAGCGTTTTAACCTACTACATACATTTATTATGTGTGAGTTTTAGCTAGATTATTTTGGAGTTATCTTTCTGGCATAAATTGTTTTTCCGTGCTTTTCATAAATATCGAGTAAAATGTTTGAAATTTTCTGTTTGATCTTTATAAAATGTTTGTTTGAGGACACTCGTTACAAAACAATGAGCTTCCGGAAAATTATAATGCAAGATAGAAACGCGCGCGATGAAAAGCGAAACCATTTTTTTTAGAAATTATAGAGTCATTTATTCTAAACTAATTTTAACGGCTCAGGTAACCTTCTTCGTGCTTTTTCATACAGAACGTGACACACATCAGCATATTATGAAGATTGAGCGAATGTCTATTATAGCCAATTCAGTGGACTTTGACATTTTTTTTTCTTAATTTACGCAATGTTCGGTTAATAATGGTCAAGTCATTAACCCTGTCGTGGACTGTTAAAGCAGATTATTATTAATGTTCAATCATCGAACGACAGAATCTCGGTATACTGAACGCAATAAGAATATGGATTTTACATACTTTTGTTGTCCCTAACGTGGAAAGTGACCTATTACAACCCTAATGATGAAAATTGACTTTAAGCTCAGAATCTTGTAATAGTACATTACTGTCTTGCTGTGACATTTTTTGTTGAGGGGTGCAGGGAGGTTGTATTTTGAGCCGAAGGTTGTCTTGTGACCAGAAAATGCGAAAACCTGGTTTTGAGCAAGACTGCAATGACTTATTTTTTGGCCGCAAGACAACAAAATCCATTACATAAAGTGGAAGCAAAATAAAATGATCGATTCTGAGTGTATACAGATTTGAAAGCCAGTATAGTCTTACATACCGCCCATTTGAACTGTTTATTGTGCATTTGTTAGGTTTTTTATTTGTAAACAGTTCCAATGCATACGCATAAGCTTTAGTTCGAAGTATAAACGTGCGCGCGCAAGTTCACTACACCGAAAAAACATTGTGAATGTTATGCAAATCGACCGAAAGCTTGTTGTTTAGATCTATACTCGTTTTCAAATCACAATACGCTAAAAATCTTAATAATCGATCATTTCAATTTACCCTGCCTTTAACTCGATATAAAATGAAAAATCTTGTTTTCGTCTGTTTATTGACCTCAACTTCGCCTCGGGTTAACAAAATACACACGAATACTCTACTTTTTATCACTTGTTGTGTAATAGTATATTTTAACATAGATCTGTTTCTGAAACGTATTTTCCTGTAATAGGCGAGATTGTCGTGGTGCACATACAGCGTTAGTGACTTTTCCATCACTAATGATGGGAAAATATTTTCCCTCACCCAATACACTCTCTCTGTATATAGTTAATAACTATTTCACCGAAAAAGTTAATGCTCACTGTTTCATTGGTTATTTCCACGCCAAGGGATAGAAAGATGAAGAGTCCAGTTTTCGTGTGAAATTTTTTGATCCGAGGCGAACCCGAAAACGTGACTTTTCATTTTTATCGAGAGTTTTGCAATAGATTGTACATGCTGAAGCTCCTAAACCGATTATCATGTAATATAGAGAATGGCTACGTCTTCAGCAATGAATGTCTGTAGCAATGATTGGTTCTTGACAAAACAAACCTAAACTAACTTTAAACTTATATTTTAACACGCGAGAGACATTAAATGTTCCATTTTTACCATATTATCCCTGAACCTCGATTCCTTGAGAAAAAACTGAACCTTGTATCTGAACCCTTTTTCAATTATTTGTAACCCCGATAATAAAAAGGTTGTCTTCCAAAGAAGAAAAGAAAAAGGAAAAAAGTGGACTTTAAGTGGGGACAAATATCAAAGATAAACAAATTAGAACAAAATGATCATTTAAATGGGACATAAGTAGGTATGTACACTAAGTGAAATGAGGTGTTGAATGAGTTTCAACCACTCGACGAAACGAAAACCTTCTAAATTACATCTTAACCGATGCATGCTTCCCCTGCAATTTCTATCGTTTGTACGGAAATGTGAAATCACATACCATGCATAAAGGACGCACTTAAGATGGGACTATTTATACCGATTCAGACCACATGATTAAAAATACAAAAACATAATTGAAATAAGAAATGAAAATGGGACACAAATGTTTTTACATGGGATATTTTTGCACAAAAAATCCTTTCATTTATACCGAAATGTAAAGTGAATATGTGGAGGAAAGAAATATTGGCCCGACACAGTCGTATTACATTAAATAGATATAGCATAAAAACAGCAAAAGCATATAATGTATCTGGGAGACATCATTTAGATGATTTATTTGTTTTGGTTTTATTTTTCATTCATAGCGTGTTACATCCAACACTTGAATATACAACAATAACAACAACAACGGAAGAAAATAAGGGAAAATGAAAAACGGCAATATTGCTGTTGTAGAGTATCTAGTGCGACAAAAAAATAATTGCTTTCGAATTGCATTTCTGTAAAATAGAAAAATAAATAAAACTTTCAAAAGTTGTGTGTTGACAAGGCATCGACTGACTGTGGCGATACAGAGTAAGCATTGGAAAAACTTTGTTAAATAGAGTTAATAACAAAAATCATGCAAATCACTATAATGATTGATTGGAGGATTGAATTGGTTTAAATGCTGTCGTTATGGCAGGCACCAATAACCTATAACATATTGCTTCATGCCTTTAGACAAAATTACAGAATTTTTATCGTGATTCGGTTCCTTTGAAATGCAAAGTCTGCAGGAAGAGTTTTATACGTTTATACGACTAGGCATAAAGAGATGAAAAGTAGAGTTTTTGTGGGAATCCTGTTTATCCGAGGCGAAGCCGAGGTCGTTAAACACACGAAAGCATTTGAAACATGAAAAGTACGGTTTTCGACTCATGTAGCCTAGCACGTAATAGTTATGTATACAACCGAGTGATAAATGCTTTTTTAGGCACTAGATGTGAAGATTGCCACTCGAGGCCGTAGGCCGAGTGTGACAATTAGATTAGATTATTTTGTATGGGATGAGACGAATCTCTACACCTAAGCCTGTTGTGCGTGCCCCCTTTTTCGTCTAATTGGACCTACTGATAAAAGTGAAATCCGAACCACTGTCAAACGTAAGTCTTATCATTCTTACGTCGAGAGATACATTTCGACTTGAAATTCGATATGAGTGTGATGTTTAATTGACATCACACATCACAGATGGCACTGTAAGTTACAATTGTATATATGCATGATTGTCATGCACGAGAAATCGTTATGATTTCTTATTGTTTTTTTACGACTTTATTACGGTTGAAAGAGTCTATTGGCATTGCTATTGTAGTAACTAATCACACTTTGATTAGGAAAAACCGTATGAGCAAGTTTACTCCGGGAATCCCGGGACCCATATGTTTTGAATCCAATGCTCTACCGATTGAGCTACCTGGACCTTCAAACCCCCAATACACATCGTGTGCCTAAAAACGCATTAATAATCGAGCTATATCCATTGTTTTTCGCAATAAAGGCAACGGAAAGTCGTACTTTTCGTCACTTGTTGCGAAAAATTGTATTATTGACCGTCAATGACGTTAAGAGGCATCAATTTAAATACTGGATTTTAGTTTACTTTTGATGATATTTTTCGACCAGAATACATTTCCAAATAGTGGTGTAGTGAACCAACTCGAATTTTCACAAAATTCACAAATATTATGTCAGAAATCTATAATTTTCATGTTTTATTACGATTTCATCTATTTTTCAGATATAGCCAGGACAATTTGATATGAGAAGAAATAAGATCTACGGTGTGTAGTTGCATCGAGGGGGAAATAACAATAGCGAATGGTGGGTCATTGGAGCGAATGAAGGGAAATATGAGCGAATGATTGGAACGAACGAGCGAAAATTATAAGCGAATGAAGGGAAAATATGGTCGAATGAAGGGAAGCGAACGAATGTAGAATATGAGCGAATGGTATTTGGTTGTTTCCCCTCGAGTTGCATCAACTTCGAGTTGGTCGATTTGCTAGGTCTAAAATATTTTTCGCAAACGGTATCGAGTGTGGTATTTTTGGAAAGCCGTGATGTCATACGTCACGATACAGTTCAGTTTCGAGCTTTCTATTTCAATTTGTTGAATACTTGTGGAAATTTCATCACTTTCTGGGTGTATATTGACGTTAAACTTTATTTTTTCTTTTAAAATTTATTTGAGTCAAATTTATGTAGCAACTACCGTAGAAAACTGACATACAATATGGGCCTCATCTACAACGACATCAGTTGTTTTGGAAGTAAAAAACAGGGATTTGACGCATGCTGTTGAGCACTGAATGTTTGTGATGTTATCTACCAATTCAATTCTTTTCGTTATTAATAAAAAATATTCTTTTGTTATTTCTACGTAGCAGTAAAACATTACAACTTTGATCGGCGTGAACACAATCAGGAGACATACCATTTTTCAATTTACCTACCACTAATGCAATCCCAAGTGGGCAAACCTTATGGCTGAAATCTGATTTGTAATCGTAAAATAAGTTCGTTAAAATGGAAGAGATAAAATTCGAAATAAACCTAAAGAGTCCAACCACCCATCGCGCCAGTTCCACACCACATCCTTAAAGATTTCTCTAGCATCTACTTTCGGCATTTAAACTCACACACAATGATAAATGTACTTAAAACGCGACGAAAATCTCTTAAAATCTTTTAATTAGATTCAAAATTTAAGTACTTACTCCAAAATTTAATAGAGTTACCGCATATAAACATGCAAACCATTAACCTTATTTGTAATTCTTTTAGTAATCAAATAACTTTGTAGTTAGAGGGAACTCGAATGAAAAACACAGAAATATAAAGAAATAAATGGGATTGTGGTCACGACAGGGCACAAAAAAAAACATAAAACCGGACCCGTGCGAATAGTCAAAGCTAGTTGTTCGTAAAAGTGATATATTCCGAAACTACATTGCAACGCTCTACCTTTTAACCTCTCCATTTTAACTCATTCTATACTATACTCGAAATAAAAGCAAAAAACACTGGCTTCACTGCCGATTAGTCTGACTCATCATGCTGAATAGAGACATATCAAATCACAGCACTGCTCCCAGTATGAACATAAAAAATATTCGGAAGGATAGATGACTGCTTTTCGTTGTATGAGTTAAACTCAAGCCTCCAAATTTCAATTCAGTTTTCATGCTAGGTGTTGTGCTCAAATAGAAACTACCAAGATCGATTGATGTTTACTCAAGCGTAAGGTGAAATCTCTGAGCAACCACAAAAGATTTCCCCTCACTCGTCGACTCGAATTTGACACTTGTCAATTTGGTGTTCATGCTAGGAGCAGTACTGTGCTCAAATGTAAACTACCAAGATCGACTGATTTCTACTGAAGCATAAGGTGGGTGAAATCTCTGAGCAACCACAAAAGATTTCCGCTTGCTCGGCGACTCCAATTCGACGTGTTACAAACGTGATAGTAAACCTATAAGACCCCTGTACTTTGTACGGGTGTAAAAATTTAATGAAGCAGAAAATAAAGACCGCACAAAGAATGAAAATATTTCAAACGAAATTATTTAAACTCGAATTAAATGGTGAGTTTCGCGCTGTCTTTACAAGTGTCATTGACGTTGGGAGGATGTGGTTTATATCGGCCGAGTCCTAAATATCTCATCTGTAATACCAATATCCCCGTATAACAGACCCAGAGTGAACACATTATTACTTTCCTGTGAGTTTTCCTCTTAGAGAAATTTGATTATTTTTTAGCCCCGTACGAAGTACGAAGGGGCTTATAGGATTACGATGCCGTGTGTAATTGATGGAATTCGAAGCAGACGGTAAGGGCAAAGTGTTTGCCTATGTTCATAGATAACGAATCCGCAATAAAAATTTTGTCAGTCCGTCCGTCCGTCCGTCTGTCACGTCGATATCTTGAGTTAATCAAATCCGATTTTAAAATTTTTTTTTTTCACTGAAAGATAGTCAAAATAGTGAGGCTAAGTTCGAAGATGGGCGATTTTGGGTCGACCCTTCCGGAGCTGGGGCCCAATAAGTGCCTAACTGTTTTTCGACGATATCTCCAGACATTTAAGCACTACACTTGTAAGTGAGACGTCAAATGAAAGGTATTTACAATACCGATCGACAAAAAAAAAGTTTATGAAAATTGGATGACCGACTCGTGAGTTAGACCCCTTGGTGTGAACTAGGTACAGGGCGGCAAGCCGTCTTTGCTTGTAGGTTGGCCAAATTTGAACGTATTTAGATGGATTTTGCTTTATTAGATAGGTATTGACCGTACCAATCAAGTTTTTGAAATTCGATTCACCGGAGCGTGAGCTAGGTCTCTCGGAGTGAGCTTATATGTGGCTACTCGGCCGTACAGTGAAGGTGGTGTTTTTTGTTAATATCTCGAGTAAACTTTGACCGAATTTCAAATTTTTTTTTTGTTTGAAAGGTACTAACGAATTTAAAGCAGCCGTACTACTTTCCACCTCCTAACAAAATGGCCATCGGCCGCCATTTTGGATTTTTGTAAAATCAATATAAATCGGTGAAAATGATACTTACTTAATTTTAGGTCAATTCGAAATTTGTGTTACATTTGAAAGGAACGTCGTACGGGGCTTCGTAATTGCGCTATGCGCAATTTTTAAGACGTACACATTTCATAAGAATTTTACTTTACCGACGTTTACGGGCGCAGTAGGCTTACGGTAAGAGTAGGGCGACGGACTAGGGTCACGTACGCAATAGATGTACGGGTTTGTACGGGGCTCAGTCGCAGCAAACGCTCCGACTGTTCTGACGGCTCGTTTTTTTTTCATGAACAAGCAACAAAATACCTTCATTTAATTTAGAAAAAAGCAAATGAAAAATAAAACACTCATCCGCCGTTCAGGCTCACTAAGAATTTTATCTAAAATGAACGAAAATTATGCAAATAGACATTAAGAAAAGCGGCGAAATGTATGAGGTGGAATTAATTATTTTGAATTCGAGCGTTTACTAATATAATTCCCGTTCCGCTTTAATTGAATTTTTCGTCAATAATGAAGTAGCTCGTCTTAGGTAATTAGTTAATTATTATTCATTGGTTTATGTTTGATTAAAATTTATGACAATTGATCAAGCATATTCCATTAACTTCGAGGTCGTAGGGATGTCATCTATAATATATTTATTCAGTACAGAAATGTACAGTTTGATCTTAGTGACAGTATACATATAGAGTATTCAATCTACCGAAAAGAAACTTTAAAATGATGGAATGTATATCCGGCTAATGGTATATTGAAGATGAAGCGATATCAAATTGAATTAGATGATTTTGAATAGTGTAGAATGTCTAATTTTTTCAATCTTAGCTGCTGAAGTACATTTTGCTTACCAATGAGACAAAGATAAAAGTGGTAGCGAAGAAGCCATTATATTCGATTGTTCCATTGTTAACAATAGTATTTTACATGACTAGGGATAAAAAGATGAAAAGTGAATTTTGTTGATCCGAGGCGAAGCCGAGGTCAATAAACACACGAAAACGAGACTTTTCATTTTTATCCCCAGTTATGTAATGGATTTTACGTGCTGAGGACGTCGAAAGTAGTGTTTGAAACATGAAAATTACGGTTTTCAACGCATGAAGCATGTAAAGGTATTTTACTCAATTCATTGATTTCAACGTTAAAACTCATTTCGGGCGAATTAACGAGCAACATAATCTAATTAATTGTTTGGAACTTTGATTTTGCCTAATTCGGTTGCATCCCTCGCCTTCGGCTCGAGCCACACCTGAAAAAGTCTACCATCTACTATCAATTTCTTACATTCAGTAATGATGGCTTGCAAGTGTTTCCAAACTTTAAAAAAAATGTGTTTTAAATACAAGCCTGGAGCGGTATTACGGCATGACTTTTCTATATTCTAAACTCTTCTCTTTTTCTATTTCAAGGAAGATGTCGTTTCAACTTTCAACAGAACATTAGCTTCATGCTTCCAAATTTAGTTTGTTAGGCTAGGAAACAGTTAGATACTAAATTCTATCTGGGTGTATGGGCCATAATCATCACCTTTCCATACATCCATTTAATGTCGTACCTATCAATGAGTATCTACTAAAACCAGATAGGTACGACATTCAATGGATGTATGGAAAGGTGACGATTATGGCCCGGAATTGCGGAAATTACGTAAATTTGTACTTGTCGGATTTTACTCGAATATAATGATCTCAGGACTCCGGAACAGTAAGTAGTATTTCAATAGGCACAGTATCTGCTACGCGATAAGAGTTAGAAAAGGGATACGAAGCACACTGTTTTTCAAACTATTATAATGTAGCAAATATTTGGCTGATTGAAATGATAATTACTGTTACAGAGTCCTGAAATCATGCGCTACATACGCTGACATTATATTCGACTAAGATCCGTCAAGTAAAAATTTGTCTGGGTTGCAACGACATATTGCTTGAAATAGAGTAGAAAAAGATAGAGAACTCATGCAGTTATACCGCTCCTGAAATTCTGAAACCACAGGCGAGGAAAAATAAGTAGTTACAATATTCAATTTTCCTTATTCAATCCACAAGAACTACTAATGTTACGAAATTTACGTACAGATAAGTATTGTAACGCGAATGTCGTATGTGGGATTCAATTGGATTGTACTCGTTCAAAATGTGATTTGTTTATTTTCTCGCTCTTATAAGTACAAGAAACGAAATAAGCGATTAACTCCTACCATTGTTCTTTTATTCACAAAGTCTAGAGGTAAACTAAAGAAGTAAAGGATTCGATATCAAACCCAGTGATACTTGAAACAAAATCAAGTTACAGACTTAAAATGGTTATTAATGCTTTACAGAAGGAAAAATATTTTTGAATTAGCCATTAGCCATCCTGTAGGTGACGAAAGAAGGAGTTCAAATTTTTGAATTGATATTTGAAACTTATTTTGCACACTTGATGTTTGCATAGAGCACGTATCGAATCACCATCATCTCTTTGTTCAGATTACATTATCCGGCAGATTGTCTCTGTCTTATAAGCTCGCTTTATAATCCGTTTTCAGAAAACTGATGTTTAAATACACTTCGACGATGCGTTGAAGTTCTATTACGTTTTCTTCGTTCACTAATTTCATTGTCATTGTTTCATCATCACGGAAACAAACTGGACGGTACCAATCTATAGCGAAACTGTTCACCGAACCTATGCAAATTGTGTACGGCTTTGATGGTATAGTTAATGGTGCGATTCTGATGCAGACAATGTACTGTATCCATGTAATGCCAAAAATCCATTTCTTTCGGTGTAAATTTTGTATATTTATACAGTAGATGAGTCGCTCATCATAGCACTGATTAAAAGATGTGTATCATGTTTATTAAAGGTATATTGAATCGCAACGCTATACTCCGTGTAAATCTCTCTATTATAGTATATGTAACTGAATAGAGCAGATATTCAGATTCGAGTTTAAAGCATAATGTTTCTTGTCGGATAAATATGCAAAATATGTTTTTGTGTACTGAAAATTGTATGTATAAGCAGACGCTAATGAACGTAACTCTCGGATATTGCAAGGCAATTAGTCGGAGGATGTAGCACAAATCTACATTTATTTAGATGTGGGGTACCGACCGACGCATTACAGTAGTTTTGCCGGTAAAATCATTAAGATTACCATTTACCATTGAAATTAGAGAATGTTGTTTCGAGCATTAATTCAATAAAATATAAAAGTGGCTTATCTAACGTTCTATGTTGCTATTTCTATGCACAATCTGTTTTAAGGGTTGTACTTTCTATCCTGAATTGCATAAAAACCATTTATCACCCCGATTTCGCAATAAATGGCAATGAAGTCTTACTGTGTTGAGAAAAGATAATTTAAATGGATGAAGAACAGCGAAAAAAAGTAGTATGGAAAAAGGGTCGCCAGATAATATATCTTTTTCCGCAAAATACAACGCTTCATCAGATTTTTTTTTCGAAAAATGTGGAAGACGGCTCACCAAAACCCGATTCTAGGCGCCGATTCTTATTCGTGTAGGTTAAGTTAAAGCTGGAACGATTTTTGGGAAAATATTTTTCCATTTTCTCTTGAATTTTCCCGGAAAACTCTTGGAAAATCTTCGAAATTGTGGGTAAAAATTGTTCCAAAAATAGTCTCTGGGTAATACCGAAATATAAACTGAAAAATGTGGGTAACGTTCTGCAGCTTTATTCCACATCGCTTTTTAAGCTTTCCATTCACATGACGTGTGGATGTGGAATGGAAGAAATGTAAACTGATGTTGAGTTTATTGTCATGGAATTCATTCAAATAAACGAAATTCAGGGCATAGCATCCGAATTTTGTATAATACAAAAGGAAGTCCGCCACAGTATCTGTATAAAATGTGTGAACCTTAAAAACAATACCGAAAATAATGAATGGTTTTACATTTTATCTGAACGGAATATGATTAGGAACAGGAATACAGCATAACGTACAGCAAAACTTTCCAAATAGTGCCGCACCGCATTTCGAATATAATATCTGCGTGGGATCATTTTTAGATCAGGCCACAACGGCTAAAGAAAATTAATTTTGAATAATAATTTATTGTACCATTCAATCCATCCCAATCATCCACACCATAAACTCACCCTAAACATCTGACAGAAGAAAACCCTGTTCATAGTAAAGTTTACCAAAGTTTGACGAGACGAAAGTTAAAATATTTTCTCTTCTACGTTTTTACTGTAGAGATCGTTCATAAAAGTATGTCACGTGTGCGAAAGAGATGTAAGATATGGTTGAAAATGTGATAGAAAGAGATGCAAACGCGTGACATATCCTTTATGAATGATGCCTGAGCTAAAAACGGAAATGATGTGATCGAAAACAGTAACTGCTGATTTAGATAGCAATGTAAAGTTAGCGAAAAAATTCTTTTGTTTTCAACTTTTTTCGCATTGTCATAAAATGTCAAAATTTGCTGCTAAATTTTCGTTATTTCTCTAATGCATCAGATAAAAATTATTGCCAGAACTGAATATCGAATTACATTATAGTTTGCTTGAGTCGCGACATTCTTTCACTTTTTCATTCGCAGCAATACCCACTCTGACATCATAACTTCATTTATTAAGGTGGTAAAAGTGTAACATAGCCATGTAAAATTAGAAATTAACAGTGTATGATTCTACGAATAAAGGCATAAGGTGGTATTTTGACAGCGTCAAAACGAGATTTGTTTGCTATAGGGGTATTGCTAGCACTGAATTTTTGCTCTTGTTCATGGACAATGGGTCAAACAGAAAAGGCATTCTCTGTGCATGCAACGTGTAAACAATAATATTGCGCTATACAATGCCTTTTTGGTGTTCAGTGTACTTTTATTTCGTTAAGCAATAAAGAATCGTAATTTGATTCCAGAAATTACCAGTTTTCACTGGGTCCACAAGCAAAATGAATTTACTTTGACTTCATCAGACGCTTTGTGTGTAACGTAATAAACCATTTAACAAAACTTTAAGATAAACAGAGTACTTAAACTGGACAGTGTATCATACAAACGTAAAAAACTAAAAACATTTTCATGTAAAAAAGAGTACTTTTGCAACTGACCACAATGATCACTCATGCTTGAAGTGCGTTATCACAACGTTCTGGCACAACGCACTGTCAAGCTGATTGTTTTTGTTAGAACCCGATTAACGGGTTATACTTTTGGAATAATAATTAGCTGAAAACGTAAATCCTTATATTGAAAATCGCAAAATTCTTTTTGGAAATACGAAAATCAGAATAATTATCAAAAAGTTACCAAATAGTGGTACATGTAAATCAAGAGTAAACGGCAAAAAGAATCTGCCACTAACTTTCTTTATCTAATAGATAATTTGTCAGAAATTTCAACCAGCAAGATATTGAAACAAATTGTAGTAAATTAGTCAATTAGTCAGACACTTGCGGTTGTTTTTTGTATGTGCCATCGCATGACCAAAATTTAATCGCATCGATATGTCTTTTTTTGCTATATTTAGTTATAATATACGTTTCGTTGAATTCCATACACACGTTACATTAATACACCTGCAATCAATAAAAAAGCGTAGAATTTGCTCACACACAAAAAAAATCTTTTTTGTTTCGTTTTTTCCTTCTACGTATTCTGTAACCACTTCACGTGCTTACTCTTATACAAAATTCATAATACAAAGTCATCAGGATTAACTATCATTCGGACACTTTCAATCGCATTACACTTCAAGACTTAACAATAAATATAACGAAAGAAAGAAAGGAAAAAAATATAAGAAAGTTTAATCGGGCTTACTTGATTTGCTCCCACACACTTAAGCCAAAATGTTTCAGAACAAGAAGTTCGAGGGCGTAATTTACAAATCCGTACTGGAATAAAAGTAGAACACAAAATCACATTAATTATCACTTGATTTCGGTTTATTAATCATTTAATGTGGTTGAGATAAAAAAAAATGGTTTTTCTTGCTGGGTGTATTTGGATTGAAGTGGTATACATAATGTGGAAACGAAATCGGATTCAGCTATTGACAAATTCTGTTTTTATGTCATTCGATGAAACATAAAAATTAATTGGGGGGTTAGTGTGTTGAGAACACATAACCGAAATTTATTGTGTATCGGACGCATTTACATTATATATACATATTGATGTAATGCTTTTTACACTCCCATTCATATATATACCGCATCCAATCTAAATAAAAAAATTGTGCCCATAAAAAATACAATTTTATTGAACAAACCATTTTAAAGCTGTTAAATTTTTCACAATTATTTGCTGAAACTTTTCCTTATTTCCATTCACCGTAAAAAAAAGAAAAAACAAAAAACTTTTCCCGAAATCGAAAACACATTTAACGCATCTCTCTTGCTCGAGAAAGAAAAACAATTCGAAAAATCAGACACTTATTTCGAATGATATCAAAATCATTTAATTTTCTGCAATTATAAGCTCCAGTTTGAACCACCACTATCAATTTATATTACACAATTTATACATCAAACACGTTTTACGATAATAAAAACAGATCAATTCAGTTTCAGGTGAGAATCAATTCGATATTATTGTGAACATGTAGAACACCGAGTGTATGTGTTTATTCCACCCTTACACTAAGAAGATAAAACCATCAGTTAATTCGAATCCGATTAAATGCAAATAAATAAACGTTTTGTGTTCAAATAACCATTCCAATCAGCTCAAGTCTAAAACTTCATCATAAAATCATTATTTTGATAATTTTCCATTTAAAGTGGCATTATTATATATACAGAGTAGATTTACCAACCAATCGCGAAACATTAGGCGATAAAAATGTATACCGAATATTATCAAGCGACTTCACTGGGCGACGAATCGGGTGCGACTGAATGAAAATTTATGGAAAACTCAACTCCATAATATGGAGATCGATGAGGCAACCGTTGAATATATATACAATTTTTCCTTTACCCCCCTGAAAATGTTCGGCTTTATTTTTTTTCTGCTTTTTCTTCTTCTTCTTTTTTTTGTGTGTGCTTTGCTGTGTTTCCTCGATAATGTCGGTGTGTATATGTATGAAATTTTGTATTTGGAGACTGTGTGAAGAGTGTGTATGGAGCCAGACAAGAGATATATTTTGTCGAGAGATTTTCTGCTCTCGGTTTTTCATTCATGTGGTGAGCGGGAAATGAGCGGATTGGTCGGTTGTACAATCGTGTATAATCATAATGTTCATTCTACACATGTAAATATTCATTCTGAATCCGTGGCTTTGGCACTAGAGCTCTCGACTCATAATCGAGAGGTCCCGTGTTCAAATCCGCGGCTGGGCAAGATGATTTTTCTTTCATTTGCTTTCTATGTAACACTTACTCATAGATGTTCTAATGTGTCCGTTGCCAATTTGCAACGTTAAAAATATCATCGATAAAATAATTCAGTCTCCCCCCCCCCTTATGTTGTGTAGTATGCTACATTCTTTATTTTGTATGTTCAACATTTGTAACACATTTTGAAGGTATTTTACATCAAAAATGCGCTGCACTTGTAATTGCACTTGTCCGCTTCATCGTCGTAAATTGTGCGTAAAAAAGTTTCATGGTTCGTTTTTGGGATGTTCCCTTGTCTTTGTGCTGCCACAATTTTCGAGATAATATGGCTTTCGACTGGTTTCAAGTACCCAAATATATCATTTGACGCGTTGTGATGGATCGCATCGAGAATTTCGCGGCAGTAACCTCTAATCTTGTTCGCAACTAATCGTTCGTATGCGACTATTCCTAGATGATAGTAGAATGGTAGAATGTAGCCACTACACCGGAACCACAAGCTTCCACTCGTAATTTTCGACGCTTGAGTTCCATCCTTATATTACTCCAAATCCCCGTCGCATACATTTTTACATTCCCACATTTTGTCAGACCTAACGACAGCTGCGCCTTATCACCTGCCAAATTAATCCACGGTATCCCGACTATTTGATAAACGTTTCGAATGTCGTGAATGTTTCTGCAAAAACCGGCTAGCTTAAATGCGGTACCATCGTCGTTCACAACCATTTCCCGTCCATACACTGCAACATGTTCTCGTTTCAGATAATACTTACGCGATTAACCGATTATTAACACCACGGAACACACATCACTTTCCATAGAATGATCCAGATGCATGTTATCAACATGACGGGACACATTACCTTTGCGACTTGATCCGTATCCGCAGTAATTGCACAACCATTCATTATGACATCAAGTCATGTGCCTTCCTTCACTGTCATTGATGGTCGGATATTCGGCGACACTATCTGATTGATCAGTTTCTTCTTCCATGTCATTGTCCGTCTCCAAGGGACATTCGGCCACATTATAGCCTTCATCCATTGCAAGGCTACTGATGACATCGTCGTACTGGTCTGGTCTGGTCTGGATCATTTCCCATAGCTGTGCATCAATGACGGAAGATTCGTGTTGGTTGGCAGTTGCTTCTGGTTCTTTTTTGTAGTGCTCCAAATACCGGAATCAAAATCGAATATCCAGGAAATGTGATTCTGCATTTGAAATGGCTTCTTTTGATAAAGGCCTTTTGACAGCAGTCTTCATTGAGGTCTAACTTACCTGTTCCAGAATTTCACACAATGTCTGACGGGTTTTGGGAATTTTCAGTTTATAACATCTACAGACGTCTTGCAACATTCCTATGGTTAGTTTTTTCATCTTCGGTCTTCCATATAATCTCTGTAACGTATCAGCCTTAACGCCATAGGTTGGCAAATTTTTTTCTTTCAAATTACTTGCCAAATCTTTCAGCGTAGACATTTTGAACGAGAATTTTGAGTGCATCGACCAAAGTTGATAAGAACGTTAGGAATGATCGAGATAAATTATTTTGTGTTAGATGTCGCTACGGTACATGAACAAAGGAAAGCTACAAAAAGGCTAGGTGGGGGAATGAGGGAATGCAGCAATTTTTTTATGAACTAAAATCACAGCAGAGTAAAATAAACCAGGCAGAAGCGGTTCATTTTCGAAACGTCAAATAAGGGACCTAATGCATTGTATGAAAATGAACTCAAATGAACACTGACATAAATTGAAAAATTTTGTTCGCAAAAATATTGGGCTATGTGCAGAGAGAATGGTCATTGGGTGTTGAATATGAAAATAAAAACTGAAAAACAGAAGTACTGCATTGTGTATACCTATTTCACATGGGTTCTTATCTTACCCGTAAATGTCCCATAAATATTCCGTGTAATTCCATGTAATTCGACGGCCAAATTCAATAAATAAATTTCTTTAAATGGGTGTGTACGGAATGAACTTTAAAATCGTGGAATGAAAATATAGATCAAACGAAGTTCGAATCGTTTCTAGAAAAAATTTTATTCTAAGACGAAATTTGGTGAAAATCGCTATCAAGAAAGTACACTTTAATGATCCGTTGCCAATCTGCAACGTTAAAAAACTGAGTGAATTTTGTGCACTCCCTGACAGATTTTTTTTAACATTTCACAGACGTCACAAATATATTAGCAGGTTATTATCAGTTCTATTACTTCATTTGATCTATAACAAGTTTCAAAATATTGATGATTACATTAGCCACAGCTTGTAGTTCTGTTTGCTGTCGTCGTTAACGATAACAGATGAATTACAGTCCGTATTCTTGGTTTTAATGTTCATTAATGGAAGTTTTGTATATAAGTTTCGTTTTCGGGAGAAAATTTGCTTATTCATATAATATAGAGGTATTTCGTTCGGTGTACAATACAATCTTTTATTATATTACAAAATATAGAATGTATATCTATCTATATACGTTTATAATGAATGGATGACAATCTAAGACCTGGTCTGTTAATATATTCAATATAATACATATAATACGTATATAATAGCCAAGGTAAATTTTAATTTAATTTCTATGTACCTTTTTTTCTTCTCGTCTTACAAATGCTGTTAGACGACGATTTGAACCTTAAAAATCATTTTTTTTAACGTAAAATTAGATTAGCGGATCTTATTAGCGAAACTCAAATGAATTGACTTAAACAGTACGAGAACATTCAATTTTCCCAGCACAAAAAAAAAGAACCCAAACTGTCGACAAGATTTTACGGTAGAATAAATTCACCAAATCGAAAGCATTGCTGTTCGTATTTTATCAAGCTTGGGAATTGAAATATCCACAGAAAATAATGTGATAACAGTTCGACCATGCTAACACATAAGTCATTTAACACTAATTGGCCTTGAGTAATATGTATTTATATGTTTTGTCGGTTAAGTTACAGTTTTTGTTATAAATCATGGTATCATTTTGTGCTGCTGAAGCCGATATTTACAAAGGGCTATGATGCCGTTTGTAATTGGAATCACATTCCGACAAGGACAAAACATTTGCGGATGACTCTTTAAATAATCACAGATTAGAAAAATTGCGCCAAAGAATCGCGTAAATCTATGAAAATTGATTTGCTGAAATTTTCCAAGATTTGCTAAAAACATTTTTGGCAAATTTTGGAAACTTTTTGGCAAATTTTGTGAAATTTTAGCAAATATTGCAAATTTAGCAGAAATTTTAAAAAATAACAGGCTCTGGTTCACAAATTGAGTATCAACAAAGTGGGGTTGGGTAAATTCTAGTAAAATATCGACAAAGAAAATAGACAAAAAATATTGGACAGACGGAAAACGCCAACAGAAGAATACAGAAGAAAATCTCCAAAAGTTGGATATAGTTTTGCGTTAATCTAGGGAAGACAAGTTGTAAAATTCTTTTAGAAGGTGCCATCAGGGCCTCAAAACACCCGAGAAAATGAAATTGCTTACTTTTCTTACCGAGATAATTAAGATCGTATTCCACTCGGCACCTTCATTGGAATAATAATAAAAGCTATTTTTCAAAAAAAAAAAAAAGAAATTCACTTGATTCAAATCATAACATGATTATGATCACAGCATGGTAAAACCAGGCAGGAGCAGCTCTTTTTTCGTATGTCAAATAAGGAACCTAATACACTGTATGAAAATAAACTCAAATAATCACTGACATCAATTGAATTAATTTTATTCGCAAAATATAAGGATACAGTATCCTGGATTCTAGTCAATCGGGGACTGAAGTTTTGACAAGTTATTTTTAATCGACACAAAACGTTTTTCTAAGTAAAAAATTGTTCTACGACATGCCTCAAAAATGCACAGATTTTTTATAGACCTAATCGAAAAAATTAATTTTACCCAAAATGTTGGCAGTTCAGCCGCCTAAACCGAAAGATGTGCAAAAAAGAAGAAAGTAGTTTTTTTGATCATTACAATAATTTTAATTATTGCCAAGTAAATATCTTGCAATATATTTACAATTCAAACTGAAAAATACAATCGCTAAACCGAACTGGTGTGCATACGTTATTTTGCACCAGCTGGTCACATACAATTTCAAATGGGACCAGCTGGTGTAAAATACCGTATGCACACCAGTTCGGTTTAGCAATTGTAGCTTGTGAGAGTCTATTTGTTTATTGATAATACATTTAGCCTTAGTAAAATAATTGGTGACTGTCCGTTATTTTTTCCTTAGAATAATGTTTTACGTCGATTAAAATTAAGTTGTTAATAGATCTCTAGACAAATTGGGCGCTCTTGCCTGGTTTATTTTCCTCTGCCGTGTTATGGTACAAAGTATTTAAATCGACCAAAGAATCGATTAATGGGGGACTGAAGTTTCAATAATTTCGATAGATAACATTCTAAGCAAAAAATTAATCTACACTATCATAATATATATTATGCACCTGTTGCCAAGATTGGTATTTTGACGTGTAGGACATTATTGCCCTAGCCGAAGGCGTGGACCATAATGCCTTTACGTCAAAATAACAGTCTGGCAATAGGTGCATATCATATTTTATCTGTCGAGAACAGATATATCGAGATAAACAAAAACTACCTAGAGTTATAAGCTCGAGATTATCGTTCTAGACAGATAAAATTATAAACATTTATATTTTTCTGATTATCAAAGATCAGTCAAACATAAAAAAGACTATACGTCTCTACATGCCTCTCTTTTCTTCTCATGTCATTTTTTCTTAATTCTCTCACGAAAAAGGTTTGCTTTTTGGTTGAATTTGGATCGTAGTCGTAATTGAAATATAAATTAAAAGTATAAAACTTGAAAATTGAAAATTGTAGAACAATTTTTTGTTTTAAAAACATTCTTAATCTAAATACAAAAAATGTCAAAAGTTCAATGTCTCATTGATATTATTATTTAGAAATATTTTTTTTTTGATAGAATAAATCTTTTATTTTTAACGGGTTGTTTTGCGTACATATGGATCGTGCATAAACTTAAAACTAAAGATAAAAAATGTCTTCAACACCCGTGGAGGACGGTATCGTGCTCAAAATAGACGAAACATTCGCTCTTTGAATTGCCATGGCGATTCTCTGTCGCAAAAATTCTAGTGATCGAGATTCACCGCTCAATTCTATTAATTTATTTCCAATTTTACTGATCAAATTTTGCGCTTCCGTTGACCAAGGACCAAGTGTTTCGACTGCCACGGCATTGAATATGTAATTGTTCGCTTTGAGCTCCTGGTATTTGTTGTGTTTCGTTCTTGAAGCTAATTCGGCAACGTTCCTTGCGCATTTCGTTGATTTGTTGAGATAGCTAGGTGCAAGGGTATACCAACATGTGACGTCCCAAACCAAATAACGACCGTTCGACCATGGAACCAGCGTCAATCCGTCTGGTCTTTTTCCGTCGTCGCGGAATAAGCCTGGAGGTTCAAGCGTAGCATTGAAATGGATTGATGACAATGCTTGAAGCAAAATGTTGTTAATCTCGATGTGTCGGGGAATCCTACCAGCACTTCTCTGGCAACTCAGTCCGTGGATGCCACGCTCGGATACAAATGTACCACAAGAGCATATGTGTGGACGACAGATGGGAGCACCAAGTCTCAGTGCGAAGCTTACACGTATTTGTATGTCGTTGAGGTTAGTTCCGATGTGCTTCGATGGGATTGCGTTCAACCATGCGTTTGATTCATTGCACTGTAGAGCCAAAAATCGAGCGATGTCCAATTGATCGGTGAAATGCAAATTGTCGATGATGCGTGTCACGTTTATTCGGTCCCAATTTTTTTGTTGATTGCACATTACTGGGGTTGAATTGTTCGAAACTTTCCAGCATTCGAAGGCTTCTGGCAAATGACTGATGATATCTACGTCTGAAGTGTTGAGTATTTGGGAGACGAGATCCATCGTACCAAAGGCAGAGCTTAAAAATGCGGGTAATGCAATGTCGTTCAATTGACGAATACCGATGCCAGCGTTTCGTGTTGGCAAGGAGGCTTGTGTCCAAATGTGATGGTCCATTTTAATGTTGAGAATTGATTCTACTGTCAACCTCATGAGATTGTCGAAATCGTTTAGAATCTAACAAATACTTTTAATGATATTTATAAAAATTTATAAAATCCAGGCAGGTGATGATCGAATGAAGAAATTCAGTTTAGGAATTGCGAAGCAATTTTTCAATAAAAAATATGCTGAATGCGCCGGCAAATTTTTCAATCGGCTCAGAAGTACGTTGACTTTATTCGTTATGTCGGATGTGAATGTATTTAGAAATATTTACGTATAGAATTTTGAGTAGAGTTATACTTCAGAGTTGGCAATATGGCGTTTTGTCGTATTATCCATCGATGTAATATGGGGTAGATTGGTACACACGAAAAACGTTTGTGCGGAAAGAATGTAAGAATGTATGTGTAACTGTGGATTTACATAGCAACGTAAAAGTGACAGATGCAATGTTTTTTAAATACTGCAACCCGAAATTTCATTCATAAAATTAAAATTATGAATGAAATTTCGAGTTGCCGTATGAGAAAATTTTTGCAACTGTCACTTTTACGTTGCTATGTAAATCCACAGTAACGTGTAACATAACTTACGTTCTAAGAAAAGCGCGCGGAATAAAGCCATACAAATATTTCAAAATCTTAATGTCCCCTTCCTTTTTGAATGTACCTTTTAATGTCCATTCGCTTTGTTTTGTGTCGCGTCGTGTTTAAAAACTGTTGTCGTTGTGTGTGTGATTTATTTCCAAATTTTCGTTCTTCGTGTGTACCAATCTATCCTATATTATCATCTATCCTTTTGCCATGTACGTGGACAACCATGTACTCGTTCGTGATATTTAGTAACCCTGAGTCAAATGTTAAAAATAAAATTGTGCTTATTCATCTTATGCAAAAAAAACTGTCTTTGTTATGAAATATCTTCAAATCAGGGCCGTCGCGTGAATCTTGCAATATCTGATTGACTGATTCCTTGAACATTCAACTCAATATAGACAATGTAGAACCAATTCACAAAGAAAATCCGGTTAAGCACAAACTCAAACACTTTGTTAAGTCATTTACGGTTTATAATCGATTTTAACGAAACGAAAAGCACAAATAAATACCAACTTCCACAAATAAACAAACACAAAACATGTAACGTCATATAAGGACAGACAGGTAAACCATGTAACAGCAGTAAAAACATCAACTACTGGCCGCACAGAATACAATTATTATAAGAAGTATCAGCACCCATAACTCTATGGGCAGGCCGAAGCTTGAAGTACGTCGGCCTGCCCATACAGTTATAGACAATAGAAGTAAATAAACCAAAAATTCTACAAACGTAGACTGCTATGATTCAATCGTTCTCCATTGCTATGGATTAAAGTGCAACCCATATTTCACTAAATTCATAAATTTTATTTTTAATGAAATGTAAAACAGTTCGCATGCGTCCAGACTGTACACAAAACCAAATTTTTCAATGTTTTTTGATTTCTAATTTATAATAGACTAGTGGAGTACTCCCGGCTTCTCTCAGGACAACTATAATTTAAAAATATTAAAGTAAATTCATCTCAAAAATGTTTTTACTCGTCTGAGGTAAACTCTTCTGCCAAAAATATTTTCAAGCATAAATTTCACCCATCAAATAGTTGTTAATCAATGAAAGTAAATAGATAGGTATGGCCAAACGTTCAAATTTGTTCTAGCCGGAGCACATACGGATTTGCATGGCGCCACCTCAAACGAACTCATGAGTTCGTTTGAGGTGGCGCCATGCAAATCCGCATGTGCTCCGACTTGTATGGACTGGCCATACCTACTTATCTACTTTCATTGTTGTTAATGACATCGAGTGCGAAGTACTTTATTGGGCTCTTGTTGTGTGATTATGCCACAAGGTCCCAGGTCGTGTATCATAATACACATCGTGACCCTAGTAAAGTACTTTGCACCGAGATTCATACAACTTTGTATGCCACAGAGGCATCTAAAGTTTGCAAAAGTAGTTTCACGCATCAAAAATTTTCACGCGTTAGAAAAATCTTTCCCGTTTATAAAATGCATCCAGGAGGCGAACGGAGAAAAAACCATTCACACAAGATAGTGAAAAGATATTCACGCGTTCTTCCTAACTTTTCCTCAGCAGTCGGAATGCTAAGTTCCAAACCTCTAGGAATTTCTTTATGGGTTCCTATAGACAGACAAACAATCATTAAACTTTATGTTATAAATGTTCAGGTAATTATAGGTTAAAATTAATGAGGAACGCCAGACAAAAGCCCACTGCGAGTACACAAATTGACCCATAAAAAGTATGATAAATTGAAAAGCAGCAAATTCAATTGCCAATTTGTAGTTTTCAACGTTATACCTCGCAGACTAAATATTTGTGGCAATTTTTCTGAATTGAATGACTGGAAATTATGCTCCCTTTCACCACAATAACACAGTCGACCAATTTTGATGTTCGATGTTGTCTGTGAAGTTATATGAGAAGGGAAACATTTGAAAGTTGCTGATTTTTTTTTCACATAAACTTCGACCATCCTTTGCAATTTCATCATATCTTAACTATTCCTTTCACATTTTGTAAATATCATTGACAAATTTACGAACATACTTCGCAAAAAAAATCTTTATCCGTCTGCTATGTGTATAACTTGTTCAAACGAACTCTAAACAAATAAAATTCTGTTTATTCAAACGAAAGGTAAACGATTTTTTAATTTTGGTAATAAAAATTTGTGAAGGTTGAATGCATGAACTTGCGACAACGATGAATTTTGTATCGGGGTTAGAGTTGTAGACAGGGAGCATTGGGTATTTGGGGCACATGAGAATTTTTTGGCCAGACTATTGATGGGGTTATTTAAGTCATAAAATAAGGTGAAACAAAAATAAATGTAACTAGAAGAAGTGCAAGGCGAACTTGTCTAAATGGACTTTGAAAATTTTAAACATTCCGATATTAAACCATAGGTAGTAATCTAACTTACCATTATTTGTCACCTTCGATTGGAAATCACATCAAATCCAACATTGTGGGAATTTTCTCGGATCGTACACGCACTTTGAAAACCGACATATTTTCTGTTTCTGTGTTTGACTTGAGTATCTGATTTCTCCATATTAAAATTAATGCAAAAACTTACAATTGTGTCAGTTTTTAAAATTCCGCGAGTGTACTTGATGTAAAAACTATAGTGTAAACTCAAAGCTAATATAATTTCGTAAAATTTGTTCATGTTGCATGAAGTTGTTGTGAACGAATTGTTAATTGTAGAGCTTTGACTAGATTTTGTAGCACCAATGAAATCCAGATCGATTTTGTTACAAATACATTTATTTGACATACGAATCGAATTTAAGACTTAAAAAGGCTTTAAAATATCTAGTGTACTGATAACACCTAACTATCAATCTAACACACTGACTTGTTAAGTAAAAAAATCAGATTTCTAGAACATTTTGACGATTCACTTAATCGTAAATGTAGATTGCTGTGTGAAAATATACCCGAGCATTTTTAACAGTTGAAATTCGTAAAAATAAATTTCGTCAACTTTTGACATTTAATGTATGGGTGAAATGTCAAAAGCTTACGAAATTGTCATAATCACGAACTTTACGAATCATATAGGTTTATTACTCCCATAGATTCGATTTTGGGAATTTATGAAATCGTAAGAGCTTTGCAAAGCCCATGGGCGCTTTGGGTTTAATCCTTTTGTTTACTCTGTTGTTATGTTCAAAAAATGACATTGTTAGGTCGGTTACTTGAATGCAACAAAAGAAATCACGACGCTTTTCTGGCTAATGCATCGAGTACGATTCGAGAAAATTGCATACGCAATCGTCTATTTTTTTTAATCAAATGTCCCCCATCTATTGGGACAGGCTATAAAAATTGTTTTTCAATCAATTTCGGGTTTAGGGTCGTAAAAATGCCATTCATGGCAGTAAGTTTAATTTCGCACACAATCTACAGAGAAAATTAAAATTTTGTGAAGCTTTCAGCAACACCGTATGTCAGTCTCTCCGTTCAGAAAGATCATCACCATAAGGCGGTTCAGGGACTGAACTTCAGGCAAGTGTTACTCAAATCGTTATTACATTGAGTTAGTAAATAGTTAGACTTAAGATATACAGTTAGTGTAATATAAGCTACGGAAAACGACAGTCTTTGTTTGATATGGCTCCGTACTGGTTCAAAATCGGTCAATAATTGTAACAGTGAACTGCTGTATTGTGCGAATAAAATCAACGATTTTTTGGGATGGAAAAATTGCAGGTGTTGAATTTACAATAGAGAAAAAAGACAATGGCGATAGTGGTATTCAGGGTAATTGAAATTCCATCGACAATAATGTTGTAAACAAAACACTTGTATGTTATTAACGAGGACACCTGTAAAACGATTTGTTCTCGAATTAAATCGATAATTATAATTAGGTTCCAAACACATTTTTTTTTTTTTCTTCGATGCAGAACATTATTATAAGATACTTTGCTTTGTATTATATGCCAAAAAAATGTTTACTTTTTTTTATAAAGCATTTTGAAAACCCAAAAAATAACGAAAAAAAACGAATTGACGAAACGAAATACACTCCGGAGTGTATTCCGATTCGAATTTTCATGATTTTTTGCGTGTTCAAAGTGTTCTATAAAAAAAATTAAACATTTTTTTGGCATATAATACGAAGCAAAGTATCTTATAATAATGTTTTGCACCGAAGAAAAAAAAAAAATTTGTTTGGAACCTAATTGATGAAGCTGTAACCATTTGGGACACTATTGATGCAATTGATTGGGTTGTTTTTATATTATTTGAGGGTAACGTAGATGATGATGCTGATGATGGTTGGTTTATTTTAGCTTAAATTTTTGTCGCATAATATACAGCCAATAGTTGTTCATAGGTCTGTCTGAAAGTTTTAATTCGCTTGATCGAATGTGCAGCCAAATAAAATGTTTAACATATAGTACACCTGGACCAACAAAGTTTCCAGTTTCCACAACGTGCCAAGTCTTTTGAAAATGCAATTTCGAGAAGTGACGATGCCAACAACGAAACGTGCTTAGTTATGTAAATTTTCTAAAATTTGCGATCGACGACGTATCCTTTGCTATATAATATGTAATTTAATGTTTGAGTTTACTTCAGTTAACGCTGTGAATGGCTTTATATTGCATAAGGTGATGCATAAATGAGTATACGATAATTGGTAACATTATAAATTTTATTTACCTTTCGTTTATATTCCACATAATTCGACTATACGAAAATGTTTTTTCAGCCGTTATGTTGATTAGATTAGGGATATTTTTCTCAGGAATTTGAATAAATTTTACGTTTTCATAAATAATTATATAAAGCAAATCTTGAAAGTAACATTATGTAGTAAATATCCCATGCCATACCTTGCTCCTTAATTTACTCTTTTAAGAAATTTTTGCATATTGTATTATGATGTGCTCTAAAATGTTATTAATTGAAATTTTTTGGAAGAATTAATTTTCCCTGTAATGCATGGTTTATGCTAAATGAGTAGGTATAGGTATTTAGTATGACATTTTTGTGTCGTATTGTATACATAAGCGTAATGGCAATGCCATGTATAAAAGATCAGACAAAAAACCATAAAGGGTAAATGTGTCACAAGTATTGTGTGAAGCAATTTTTCTCGGCGTAAAATTTTCGTTGGCAAAATTTTTGAGTTCATATGCGTCATTGCTAGCTATTCAATGTTTTCTATGCCTTGCATAGACCATAGACCTAATTCACACTCGTCATATTCAGATGCTTCAGTGATGGGACAAGTGGGTTAGCCTGTAGAGGCGCCACTTTTTTTCATAGTACGACATTCTATGCTGTTTATTCATGTGAACCAACTTCACATTTGTCATTACAGAACAAATGTAACCATATGAAGTTGGTTCACATGAAAATAAGCGCAGTGACAGCAGTTATTTTATGATAGAATGTACTAAAATATGGAAAAACTCTATTACATTTCTTCTTAGTTTCTAAGCATCATTCTCCTATAATAGCTACCGCTTAACAGGACAAAGTCATTCCTCTTCTATGTTTATGCTAGGGGCAGCTCTATGCATAGATAAATAGAATGCAAGTTTGGGCAAATAAAAAGTACGTGAAATAGGATCGGAAGAAAAAGGTAAGAATAGGGAACTTAATGTACAATGTTCATTTGACTTTATAATAATTGGAATCTGACTTTAGAACGAATCAAAGGAAGTTGAAATATGTCGAACGAAATGTGCTAGTATTATGTATTAGAATTATTCAAAGATTTATTACATTTGAGCTTTAGTTTCTACACAACATTTCCCTACATTCATCGTCTAATGCTGAAAACTTCAATAATAATCTTCAGTCAATATTGTTGGACTGAAGTGTGAATCACTCAAGAATATTATTTACTTCTTGTTAAAATATATTCCATGTAAATTCCATCGTTTCCATGTTATTCGAAGCTAATTGTTTTGTAAATACTATTATGAACTGAATATTTCATGTATGGCACACAAAAGAACCCTTATGTTAACGGCGTGGCAAAACACTTACATCATTGAAAGACTAGACACTAGACGTGAAAGAAATTTCATATGTGTGAATACAGTTGTTTCTTTGATAAATTTACAGAAAACGAAGTTTGTTAATTAAAAGGAACATAATGATGAAGTACTTTAGTTGTTGCATGCCAGTGTGTGGACGTATTAATTTAATAATCTCAAAATTGGTAATACGGTTTAAACACTTTGAACAAAATTTGTAAAATAAATATCTTCAAGGGAAATGGTCTGGTCGTGTGGTCCTATTTGATTTTTCCTTTAGAGATGCAAATGTGAGTGAGTGAGTTAGTGAATTTATCACTTTCTCACTTTCCATTTTGAATTTCCTGTGTACTTAAAAGGAACTACAAAACAGTAGTATACCTGCGGGAAAATGCTTTTACTCACGAAGGGGAAGTTCGTATCCAGAGTCGTTGTCGAGTGTTTATTGACCTCGGCTGCACCTCGGATCAACAAAAGTCAAACGAAAACTCTACTCTTGATCTTTTTATCCCTAGTCGTTTAAGATACTATTACAATCCTAGAACTGTAATATAGGAATTTTATCAACTCAGTGACGCAAGGTGAAAAATTAGTTGGAAATTGGAAATCGCATTTTATCTGGTGACTTGAAACAACATTTTTCGATAAAAAATTCTTATATTTCGTAAATTAAAATAAAGGAAAATTGAAATGTATAAAAGCTGTATTGGCAAGTAGTTAGAAAATTTGGAGCATTTTTCCGGGAAAAATTTCCGACATGTGAGATTGCTATGTCACAAAAAAAATCTAAATATTGACAATATAGATCCATTACATGGAAGTTTTGAAGGTTATTTTCGGTTCATTTTACGTGATAATCAATTTTCTCTTTACGCAGGTAATAAACATTTGAGGCTGCTTCAGAAACAAACTAGTATGACTCGCAAACTCAGTCATCTGCTTTTGAGCGACTTGCTTTGGTAACTGTTTTTCAAAAAATTTAGTTACATGCCTCGCCTTCGGCTAGGATATACTAACTCTACACTTGTCGAAGAGACAGTAACCGAAGCTGGTTGATGTTTAAAAAAAAACAGTTGTGATGTTTGATGTTATCACACAATTGTAATGTAATGTAATGAATCTACGTTCACAGCATCCTATGTAATTTACTATTATCGAAACAATTAAGAGACAATAGGCAAATGTAAGTTCAAAAGTCTTGTTGTTCATTTCAATTCTTTGATACATTTTAAGGATTCGATTCGACTTTGTGGAAAGTGCGCTTCTATTGACATTTTCTTCAGATAAAGTTTTCCTTTCTCCCAGAGATCTATTTATCTTAAGTTTGTTGTTGATTCAGTTGTCTATCGCAGTATTTCACGCTATTCCGGCAATTGTTAAAAAACGTTTGTCGGAAAATTATGCTGAAAGAATAGCGAGCTAAGAGGAACCATGACAACGCTAAATTGTAGCCTAAATTTATGCGCGGAAATATTATAGTTTCGATGATATCTTCGTATCCGCGTCCTTTCTGGAACAGGTTGTTCATCGTGTTATGTCAGGGCGTGTTGCCTTTTAGTAGCAATATTAAATGTTTTTGCCACATACTACGAGAAGCTCAGAATTTGTGAAATAGTTATTGCGTTTTATTGTAAGAGGCAGCATCACCACAAACATTTATCATTAGTACTCAAAGCAAATTTAGGCTACACTTTAGTGTTGTGTTGTTTAAGACCCTAAAATATTCTTTTTTTGATGATTTCTCTGAAACAAAATCATTTTTGAAAGAGATTTCCAAATAGATTTGGTTGTAGCAATTTGACCAGCTCTGAGAACAAACTGCTCACTTTTCTCAGAGCTGATCAAACGACTACAACCAAAACTAATTTTTATTTAAAGCTAACAGATTCTTGGTCGGAATTGCGGTCGTACATTTTTCAAAAAGGGATTCTGATGAAAAGATGTTAACAAAAATGAAATACGAAACGCGCAAATGTAGGCTACAATTTTAGCTAAGTGCCGGTGCCTCTTAAGGTGCTAAAAATGCAACATAGCCTTTGCATTATACATGTAATAGTAGATTATATACTTGTGCGGAAAGTCGTTGTTTTGAAGAGTGTGGAGTTTGTATGCTGAGCCGAAGGCGAAGTATACAACCACACGCGTTAAATAACAATTTCCGCACAATTATGTAGTTTATTTTACCTCTGCGGCGAAAGTAAATTTTTCTTTTGCGGGCCCCCCGCGAAAAATGAATTTTCGCAGCACATGGGAGGTAAAATCATATATTAGTCAACAGTTTATGATTTTACAAACATAGGAATAAGGTGGTATTTTGACAGCGTCAAAACGAAGTTTGTTTGCTACATATAGATAATAATAAATCACTAAAATATTCCGAGTAGGAACCCTTTTTGTTCTTGTATTAGAAAATATTTGTCTTCGTACATACCGGTATAGCAAAGCAAACATTAATTTTCAAGGGCTAGTCACCTCGGCACCTCAAATATCACACTACAATTTTCTCGACAATTCAAGGAGTAGTGCTTCGCACAAGAGTCATATATATACATTATACGAAACTAAGGCTAAACATAAAAATGCAAAGAAAGAAAAATAAGGAAATAAACATATTCGGGAGTTAACTCTAAATTGAGCTCTACATTATCTGCAGTAAGAAAATAAGGGAGTTATTCAGATTTATGCTGAAAACCATGAAAAACATACAAATTTTCAAGCAAATTCACACACACAAAACCTACTAAAAAATTATCATAAACGAAAAAAATTTCACCAACCTAAAGATTTTTGCCTCTTATATGGGGGGGAGGGTGATGATATGATGAAGAATGGACATGTAAAGTAACGCACGACGATGTATATACATAAATTACGAAAACTTTGAGCCCATAGATAAAAATGGTTTAAATGTGGCGTTGAGATTTCGTTGAATCTTTTCGGTATATACACTAGGGTCAAAATGACATTGATGGATCTGCTATTTTCTATGTGTATATATATCGTTATATTTACAACAGCCCCGTTATCTCTGGTTGTATATGAGATATGATTTAAGAATGAAATTATTTGTAATATATAATATTTAACATAAAAAGGAGATAAATTATATTTCAGTGTCTTCGTTTGAACAGCACACTCGAAATGGGAGGTTTGTTCAACAACAAATTTCCACATTTTTTACCATTTTCCTCCATAGGCATTTTCGTTATAATTTCTTCTTCTCGTTTTTTTTTCTCTTCATTCTTCATCATTTTATATTGTGATAATAATAACAGATTAGATAACCATGATATGCCTTCCATATTTCGCAGTAGATTTTCTTTTCTTGTCTTTTATTACTTGCTTCTGGTGTAATTAAAATTTTCGAGAATTTACTTAACTACCATTAGGATTCCGATTTGTAAATTCTTTGGAACAATTAGGCGGATAAATAGCCTGTCCTGAATCTAACCAATTTTCGAACAGATCACATCAAACCGTCGTCATTAGAGTTGCTTGTATATTTTCTTGGCTTTATGTGCGGACTTTAAAGCAGCTAAAACAATAATACGTTGGCCATAAAAGTTAGAACGAAATACTAAGATTGATTACAAAAGTTTATATTTGATAAAACTACTAAACTACTAAAGTCTAACCAAGGCCTCGGAATTCTCGTCTATAATTTACTTTTTAAACTATTACTTCATTTGATCGAAGATTTTCAGAGATTGGTCTAAGAAATCTTTTTCTTCATTTGTTTTGAACATAGAGTTATACTCGAGAGTTGGCAAGATGGCGCTTTTCTATAGAAATGCTAGTTCTAAGAGGGAACCAGCATTTTGGGTGCTCTATGGTTTTGAACATGCTTGTTGCTAAATAAGAACTCATTAGTCAGAGCTTGTCGTTTATTCTTGTTGTCGTAGTCGATAACAAATGACAGCCGTCTGCACCGGGTTAAGAATAACCTCCGTCCATATAATATTATCTACATTGATAAGTACATATATAACCGAATCAGATGTGCAGTGGAACGAAAGTTCTCTATAAACGCCATCTCTACCTTTCTATAAATTCACAAAACTACTTAGAAACCTGGGCCATCTGTTTTGTGATAGTCACAAGTTGTGACTCACAACATTTTGTGAAACACAAGTAAATCATAGTCAACCATTTAAAAAAAAAAGTTGTCATTAGCATCGAACTATTGTGCTAGGCCGCGCATCTGAATGGAATTACCCATATATTTACCTTAGAATAAACGACAAGCTCTGACTTATGAGTTCTTGGCTCAACGCTCTTCCATCACGTAACCTGGGAACATTTCTGGAAAACAACACATCTCGCATAATTATTGCCATCCGTTTGGGCGTAGATATTTGTGCTCCACACGTATGCCGTTGCGGATCGAAGGTTACAAGTAAAGGCAGACACGATTTAAAATGCAAAAAACGTGCTAGAAGATGGTCAAGACACTAAGAGCTAAACAGCATCATAAAACGAGCTCTTACCACAGCTGACGTGCCGGTCAAATTAGAACCACTGGGATTATTTCGACAAGATGGAAAGCGGGTTGACGGAATAAGTTTGATCCCTTGGCACAAAGACAAGACGCTGGTATGGGATGCAACTTGCACTGACACGTACGCTCCCAGTAATAGGAAATACAGCACCAAGACAGCAGGAAAAGCAGCGGATGACAAGACCAAACGATAGGAATCCAAATACAGAACGTTGATCGAACGCAATTACCATTTCGTACCGTTTTCAGTAGAGACTATGGAACCGAGGTGTCAGGACGCGCTAATATTTTTCGAAAACTGGGAAAGATGATCGAACTTAAGACCGAAGAGCCAAGATCAACATCTTTCTTAAAGCAGCGCATAAGTATGGCTATCCAGAAGGGAAATGTGGCATCGGTAATGGATGCTTCGAACCCAGCGACGGCATGGAGGAAGTCTTCTATCTGTGATTGTTTGTAAAGTCTGTACTAATGCTGCAATAAACCTATTTTACTTTTCTAAGAAAATAAACGTAATAGTAAAACTGTTAATATGCTCGCCGTCTGTGACAGGTTAAACGCTCGAGTGCTTATTTTTTAAATGGAACTGTAACTTCGATTTGTTAGGCGTAACTCCGCTCGCATTTTGTTCCTACTAATCTAACTAATTCAAGTGCTTTACAATTGCCAATCCTAGACTTACAGTTTTCTAACCTTTCAAATTACACGCACTTTTCCACACGAGGAACTGACAATGAAATTTGAAAAATGATTTCTTTGGAATAAAATTAGCGTTAAATTTTTCATTGCTTCTAAAAAAACCCTAATCGGCCGCTGTAACTAAGACCTAATAACTGATGGAGACCGGTTCGAAGTTCAGTGTTTTGCTTGAACTAGTGTCTTGTTAACATTATTTTACAAGTATTCTGTTTCAGAAATTTAATTATATCCAGGTATTGTAAACAACAAAATTTCTTGGATGAAATGAACTCAATTATTCCGCTTTTTAAACAACAAAAAAAATTGTTGAGAAATGTAACGTCATTAGTCGGTTTTTAGTTTTTCAGTAAAACGGTAATTTTACCATAAAATACTGGAGTGCTGCTACTCTCGAAAAAATGTACTTCCACACTATTGTTAATATACATCCACCTAGGGAAATTGAAAGAAAATGAAAAGACTTCGCACAACCAACGACTGCATAAGCGACCTGATTATGATGAATAAATCAAGAGTTCTAGAATTCAACCTGAAACTGAAACTGAACAAGTAAAACACGGAGAAAAGTGTTTATGTTTTTGTGTTTAAAAATGCGACTGAATCCTTATTGTGTACCTTTTAGTTTCCTCTTTTGATATAAATAGTTCTAAGGTTTTCATTTTGCTGTTGACTTTTTGAAACGACTTTTCAATTATTCAGATTTGCAAAAAGCGTTCTTTATGTAGACTTGAGATAAAACCATAATTTCATCGCTTGTTTCATCTCAAATTTGGCCGGAGGCAAACTTCAGATTCAACTTAACATTTAGTGTACCATTTATACATCTAGTAGTAGAACATCCCAATGCAAGTGAATAAAAAGAGTGCAGGTACCCTTATTGACTAGGAGCGTTTTAACCACAAACTTTGCTTAAATGTTTTGATATATGAAAGTTAGTTGAATTACAATTTAATTTCATTCAAAAATACATTTTCTGATCCAACACCAACGAGGTGTTGTTTATATTCACACCTCAAGGCCATTATCAGCATCCCAAAAGTTCGGATAAAATTAATGTGCATGCATTATGCATAATTTGAACAGCCGAACGATGAATGTGTTTCAAATTTTGTTTGATATTTTTATCTCTATGTCGAAAAATGCATGAATCTGGGTAAAAATATTTAAAAAGAAAAACGGGAAAAAAAAACAAACGAGAGTTACATTCAGAATCGTAACTGGAGCACTTTGTCATGGGTCATGCGACCTCACAATTTATTAAAGTTTGTTGTATGTGCCATGCCCACATTGTGAATTCTTGATCTTGAATAATACAAGACGTTCAGAGAAGCTAATGAATTTCTTTGTGATGTTTTCAGTTTCCAATTTCTTTGATATTCTGATCTTTCAATATTGAAAAAGATGTAATGAAAAATTTGTATTCATAAAAAGGCATACATTTGAAATTTTCTACAGTCAGAGAAAGTGAAATTTCAGCATGAATTTGCTTCAGGTGATTTTCAGCTGATCCACATACAAGCGCGTGGTAGTGGTAAATCCGAATAAAGACGCAAAAACAGTTTTGATTGTGTTTGTGGATCAGCTGAAAAACGACTGAAGCAAATTGATGCTGAAATTTCACTGCCTCTGACTGTAATTACATAAAGTGTAACACACCGACAATAAATAGTTGACAATCTCACCTGTTGCAGGTAACTTTGTCTCCAGGTAATTTATATCGTCTGCTACAGTTGTATTTTTCGTGAGTGGCAGCTATTTTAGGTTACCGGGAGACAAAGTTACCTGCAACAGGTAAGATTTTCAACTCATTTTTGTCAAGAATTAAATACATAATCGTGTGTCTCAGCCTCTTTATTTTGAACGACCATAATTCACGCCGTAAGTGCGGTCGAAATTAAAAATGGAAAGTGCGGAGGTCTTTTTAACGTAGCGTCATTTTCATACAAGTGAGCGTTGAAATGTATTTTTCGGTTAACATTTTCATTGACTTGTTCACTTGAAATTCAAATTTTAGGCACACTTACGGCGTGAATTGCCTACACAAAACATCCAGTCTCGGCTTATTTTAAAGATGGCGAGATATTAGATAAATCGGGAAGAAATCTGTCATTTTTATATTTCTGTCAAAATGGTGTAAATAATGTATAAAAAGACACATATTTACATGCGGTTTACATTTTGTTGGATAATTTTCTTTGTTCAATCAATTTTACATAAATAAGATTTTCTAAACTTCATGTAAACTCTTAAGTTGTCTGAGAAAGGAAAATATTTTTAACATTCTTGCAGGAAAACTATGTGAAAAGAAACGTCAGCCCGTGAAAAATTTTATATTTAGGTTAATTTGGGCCAAATGAAACAAACTACACCCCATCTACGTTTGGCACTGATTATACATTGAGGACGCTATAAAATACAGCTGATAGGACGTATGAATTTCACACAAACTTAACTCATACACACGCATCTAAGAATTCAAATAACAACATGTTTTAAAGAATGAAGCCATAATCACTTGTAGTGTAGTGTGGGCTGTTTCTGTCAGGAGCCTGAACAAAACTGAAACTAATGCGTATAGACCGTTGATGAGGAAATCTAATCAGTTATTTTAACTTGCCTTTTGTGGGATATGTCAACAATTTCTATGAAAATATTCAATGACAAATACCCCAAGGCAAGTTACCATTAACTGGTCGTCCGTATTCTCGCTCTAATCATAACAGTCTATACGGTTTTCAAGTAGAACAAATATAACTGATCTCAAGGTATAGCTGTCACAAAAAAGTGAGCTGAAAATTAGAATTTGGGGGGCTTTATGTTTTCATGTGAAAACAATTTTGAGTTTTTTTCGTTTTAATTGTATGTAGATGTAGTGTATTTGACTTCAAAACAATTGAATAGTAAACTGTATTCTTTCATTCGGTTGAACTTGTCTTTTCCATATTTTATTTTTGTTTGCAAAATACAACACAAATTCAAATTTTGCCTCCTGTTTTGACAGCTATTCCCCGAGATCACTTACACTTAATTGGTCAAAAAAACTCTCCACCTTAACACTGTATAGAGTGCACGGAAAATTCGGCAAATTCGACATTTGTTGTGTGCTGCATATATTTGCTGCAGACTGAATAATGTTCCCGTGTGTTGTATTACAATAAACATGTAATATGAATATTTTCAAAATATAGTTCCGGCAACAATATTATTCAGCTCGTAGGAATATTGTGAGGTTCCCAGGTATATATTTGCTGTGTGCTGAATTATATCTTCAAATTAGTTGTGGGATGTATTACTTAACTTTACCTGCATGCCGAATATTGACTAAATGGTACTATCGAACTATTCCTGCATGCTGAATATTGACTAAATGAATAAAGTCGTCTGTATTTAGAATGGACTATGCAACAATAAATTTATTGTTTTAATGAAATAAAAGGAAGATCTCAAGAACATACGCATACAGATGATTATCAAATCTAATTTTATTCCTTCATTTAAAGTTATTTCTATTTTTACCGAATTAATATGCAATGATAATGTTACATTTATGTATTTCAATAGAAATTTTGACGAACGAACTTTTAAATCCCTTTTCGGTGTTAAAGGCTTTTGAAATGTTAACAGAAATAGTTGGTGGTATTCAGCAATAAATGATGGAATTTGTTTATGTACTGTCCGTTTAACAAGAGGATCGCCACGGTTCAGCAGGGGGTTTTGAACATTTGTTTTTTACACGTTGGTACACGTGCTCTTGTCAGATTCAAGATTCTTTTTACGAAGGTTACGCTGATTATACTTTGTGAAAAAGGCCAATACCTTGCAAATATGTCACATCTTGGACAGAATTTGACACTGCAATATCTGGAACATGAAAAAACTAAATGTTCGAAACCCCCTGAAACCCCGTGCTTCCACCTACGTAATATACACAAACTAGGTGAGCCAATTTTAATTTATTAATTCGCGTAATAGATGCTCACTATTAATGTGAACAGTTTTTTTGTAGAACGATTGAAAAAACCTCTAATTCAGAACCAGGCTCAGAATTAAAATAATAATATCCGATGACATTGCTTAGTGGGAAGAAGTACTACATTTCATAGAAAATAAATTCAATTAAATGTTGTTGCATAACCCATTCTAAATACGGACGACTTTATTCATTTAGTCAATATTCAGCATGCAGGTATAAATATGCCTGTGTGCTGCATAAAGCAAAGTAACAACGGTTCGAAATAAGACTGCCACTATATGCAAGCAGTATAGCAGCAGTGGTAAAGTCGTTGGCAGTCAGAAACTGAGGTTAAGCATCGATGGTCGCGGTCCGTACTTGGGTGGGTGACCGGAAAAAAACGTAAGCAAAAAAAAAAATTCTGTTAGCAATTTAATATGATGAATTTAAATATAAATCTACGGCTAATAACAAATAATAATAACAAAATTGAAAATAAAAAAAAAAAAAATTTTGAAAAAGTTTTTTTGTTTTTTTTTGCTAACGCAAATAAAATTGATAAAGTTAATTAAATCAATTTCTTCTATTAAACGATAAATTAGGTTGTTTATTGAATTGAAAAAAATGGCGTCATTTTATATTATAAAGCAGGCATACAGCTAAGACCTGCACGCTGAAAAATTATATCCAGCACACAAACAATATTCATTAGGCGGGCATTGTATGATCCTCAGATCAATATGCAGCACACAACTAATGTTCTATAATCGTGAAGCTGTTCCCGATTTCTTCGTCTGGGGTGCATATATGAGTTTTCCGTGTGTAGAAAGAGCAAAAAACAGAGATAATAAATATATATTACACACTTGTCACGAAGAAGTCGAGGCTTGCCGAGACTGATAGTGACAAGTGTGTTCTCTATTTTAATACATAAGCGAAAACGAGACAACAACCCGACCTGAAGTGTAATTTTTGAATTATTCTTCTAGTTAAGTAATTTTGACATCCGAACACCACGCGTATGTGATAAAAGAATATTATTCAACTAGTCTCGATAAGTGTCAGAATTTGTATGTAAAAGACCAGTTAACTAGGAAGAAACCAGTAAAGTTAAAAAAGTTCGTTGAGGACACACTCTTTTTGACATTCTCTATAGAGTGTTAAGTGTGAGCTATCTTTGTATAACTAGCTTGTGTCACACGTCAAAACGAAAAAAATTGTAAACAAATTAATTTTGTATGCTTGCTAAGAGGACTGTTCGCTTTCGCCCCTTGAATTGACATTTCTTTAATTTCGGTCCTCTTAGCAAACATACAAAACTTAATACGTAACTCTTTCGGCTTACTCAATCGATACGTAAATAACTATTTCATGTGTCGGGGCCGAAAATGAGTGAGTTTTGAGATTTTTCTCTGGTTTTCGACCCCTTGTATTTGTGGATTGAATAGTGTTGAAACCAGAAACAAATTTCTAACGTAAGTTCATCGGGTGTATGACTCTTAATTTTAGTTTTCATTCATGAATTTTTGACAGCTGACCCTGAGACCAGTTAGGTTCAACAAGTGCTTAACTAATTGCCGTATACAACCAAAAATCAAAACCAACCAATACCTCAATTTAAAATTCAAATCAGCAACACGTTGAAGTTAATTGCGGCTTGTCAACTTTCGGCACCCTGGACTTTACTTAAATCGTCGAGGAATGCCTCCAAATAAATTTCTAAAAATCTAGAATTCCGTTTTGGATTTTTAGAAATTTATTTGGAGGCATTCCTCGACGATTTAAGTAAAGTCCAGGGTGCCGAAAGTTGACAAGCCGCAATTAACTTTAACGTGCTCCTCCATATATGTATATGCTGAAATATGCTGAAAATATCATATCTCTGTGATAAACATCTTGAGACTGTGAACACTGCGCTCTCTGTCCTCCTGTCACATCAGCTGTTTTATGTGACAGCAAAAAAGAACGTCGCCCGACCATCTCGATCCGCCATCATTAAATTTTTCATTTTATCAAGTAACGGACATTCTGGACATTTACCAACATCCACTCGAACGTTTTTCTATTTTTGTGATTTTATTTTCTTGTTGTTTAATTCGGTTGCAGCCACACATTGTAACATCGTTTTGTTAGCGTGTGACAAGTTTGTATCGTAAGAACCATAATTGTTTTATTTGACAACAGTAAGAGGTAAGACTCCGCCACCATAATAAAATTTCATCCATGAATTTTGACAACCTTTCACCGATACTTGCAGAAACCAATTCAATGTCGTCGCCGAATCATTCGACTTGTCTGATTGATCTATCGGGCTCCAACGAATCTCCGACATCGAGTACGACGACACCATTGATGATGTTTCCACCGATTTCAGCCGACGAAATGATTGTACCATTGAAACGGTTCAGCATTAACAGCGACCCATTCGGCACGACAGATAAACGGTTCAGTATTAGCAACGATCCGTTCGACACGATAGAGAAACAAGCGAAGCTGTTCGGCGATCCATTCGAAATCGTTAACATGTCATCGCCGAGAGAAGCTATTCATGATGTGTCTGTACCTACCGCAAAGTTAGTGGATTTTGACGGATCTTCTAACTCGATACAGCTGAGTCAAGACAATAGTCAGGATACACTAAACAGAGGTATGTGTACCTTCAGTAGCATCACAACGAATTCATCACTTGTCGATGGCAACTCTTCGGATACGATGAACCGAGCGTTTGTCAATTCCGATTCGTCTGTTCCGGTACAGAACAACGGCAATCGCAATCGTATATCGTCCGATCCGGTCGCATCAAAATCGAAAGCTAAACGTAAAATCGGGTCCGGAAAGGCGCGTTGTGCGTCACTGGAACAACTATGCTTGAAAAATCAATTCCGTAAAAGTTTGACAAACTCTCCAATTGCATCGCCGAAAGCCGTGAAAGTGACGCATAGTTTAGACAACTCGTCGCTCACGAAAACATCGAACACAACCGATTTTAACCTTACAAGTGAGTCTATTTTCGATGATTTATTGTCCACTAATCCGGAGTGGATCGAATCCGATAACGATGACAGCGATTACGAACGAATGACCATACCATTTCTCAAAAATATACAACACAACGAATCAACCATTGCGTCCACCGATTGTAGTTCCGATCGCAGTACCACACTGGCCACTATCGAAAAGTTATCGAAATATCGAGAAGCGACTGAGTCAGTTGCAGATGTTCCACAGAGTGAGGATGCCTCCGAAGACAAAACGGAAGAGAAACCGGTGGACAAAAGTCCACCGGAAGACAACATAACATCAATAATTGAGACACTCAGAAATGCTGTTAAAAACTGCGGGGATGCAAAAAAGAAAAGTGAAGCGTCGGTTTTGCTGGATAGTTTGAACGTGTGTCTCAAAACAGCCGGTTCGACGAGTTCAACAACAACTGCCACAATTCAACCGGAACCCCATCAATTCGTTCGCCAACGAACGTTCAGTGTGGAGGATCAATTAGATGACACGAAAAACAACTCACCAATTCAAGTCACTAAAGAATTGAGTAGCTCTCTACCACCAACTTCTGGTCCAACACGCAAATCAGTAAACGGAACTACTTCGATCACTCCACGCAGATTCAGTCGGTCGATGACATATACTGGAAAACCTGTATCTGTAGTCACGGCTGTTCAAAGCCAAACAGATTCCAGTGATCGCCGTCGATCTAGCGTTTGTACTACTCCAACCCGACTGGTTCGCCAGTCCAGTAATCCCCCTACGAGAAATACGCGAACATCGCTGGGTCGGCAATCGCTGTCATCTTCGCATGACGAAAAGACAGTCGTCAAGCCAGTTCCAAGGAAAACCATAATGAAAGCGTCAAATCCAACTCCATCAAGTACCGTCACAAGACCGTTAAAACTTCGTGTTGGTGAACAAACCAAACCAAATGGTCCGTTGAAAGCAGTCATTCCATACCAACGCTCATCCACACTGCCAAATCATAGCGAACCATCGATTAAAGCGAAACGAACTGTAAAGACCAGCACGCCACTAGCACCGAGCAATGTTGCCAAGTCTAGCATCCCAGCTGCGTCGTCAACGCCGGTAATTAATACGGGCAAGCAACCATCACTGCTGAGCTTACGGCATGCCCAGAGCCGATTGTCGTTCACTCCATCAACCCCGGTTGCTGCTACTGCAGTGAATCGTCAGCCGTGCTCGGAACGAAAGAAGAGGTCGGTCACATTCAGCGAGGAATCGGATAAATTTTCACAGTCGATGATCGTTGGAACAAAGCAATCTTCAGTTCAGGCGGTAAGTTGGACAAATTGAAAAGTTTGTTTTGTCTTTGTCGTTTAAACAGAAATTTCATTTCAGATGTATTCATTGCAGAGGAGACGCTTATCACAAAGTTATGGAACAAACAAGGAGAACTCGATTCTACATCAGAAATGAAAGTTGTCGCTTACTATAGGCACTCAACGAGTTGTAGCTTTCATCGAACTACACGTCCATTTCTTGTGATATATTTTATCGTTTTTATCGTTTTTTGCTTTTATTTTAAACATGACGACCGACGGTACTTTTTTTGTAAATCGGAAAAAAATGTTAATTCTATGGTGCAACCTTTGAATCTCGAAGCTTGATGGCTAAGATAAATTATGAATTGAATCGTTGCGACGAAATATAATTTGAATAAAAAATTTCAATCGAAGTAAAAATTCACCTCGAATTTTCGTTTTCTGTATCTGTGAACAGCTGTGTACGCCTAAATTCAACTGACGTCCACTGTAATGTTTTTCAGATGGCTCACACAAATTAGTACCTCTCTACTAAAGTCCACGACATTTGAAACATTTGCCAAAACACTACCTAAGACGAAGCAAATTTTGTTCTTGAGTTCTAAGAGGTGCCGGAGGAGTCTTATTATTTTTAGGTAGTGTAACAATACGACAACGGTTTCAAATCGCTGCAATACAACATGCTGTCATGTACATGGTTCTTGCTTCTCGGAATACCAATATCGAAATGGAGTATTTATCGACAGTAGTGCTGCTGGTATTATGATGAGGAAGTGGCAGGCAGAAGTGTATTTCTTCAATACCTAGACCTAATACTAAAAATGTGCACACTCGCTGGAATTGGGAACCAACCAACGCCCTTTAAGCATGTGTGGTACTCAAAATAGGATACTGAAACTTGATAGTGTGTCATATGAATCAAAATAGCAGCTGTCGACTATAATCAGTGATCATTGATCACTTTTGCTTGAAGTGCGTTGTATACTAACATATTTTCTCGTTTGGGAGTTGTTGTGGTTTGCAAATTATTCCAGAAAAATTTTGTTTAACAAATGACAATCTAGATTTCTATTTTCTGCCTTTTTGGTACGTATGTTTGCTTAGACGAAATTTATGTCTGAACAATTCCAAACCACAAAAACTTTCAAAATATGAAAATATGTTGGATTTAAACTTTCTGCGAGTGTATCTCCAACAAGATTAAAGATCTACATAGCGCAACTTTACTGATTTCATAAAGAACGTAGAAACTATCATTTTAATTAAAATATAACTTCTGAAAGGATAAGCAGGTAAAGTAAGTATTGCCTCTTTAATTTATTTTAAAAAATATTCAAAAGCAACAACAGTTGTTGGTAGTTTACGTTAATTCTTGAGAGTGTAATGCTTGATTTCCACTTACAAAAAAAGGAGAGACAAAATTGAATTTTTTCAATTTTTGCTTTGTTTACTTGGCAGTTTGCTATCTCACGAAGTACTTTTTGTTGAAAACTATACTTAAGTCAAACACAATACCCCTCCACATCATCCCAAAATAGCAAAGTCTCTCTAAACTATTTTTCTGAGCATTTTCTTCATCTAAATCTCTGCTCAGCACGAACACTAGAAAATTGTAATGATCAGAGAAGAATGATTTTAATGGATATTTTGGGTGCAGTAAATTACGTTAAAATTTACACTCAGATAATTTGATGACGGTGTACGAATCTCATGTTTGGAGTTGTTCCGGGTGATTTATTTTATATATTACACACTTGTCACGAAGAAGTCGAGGCTTGCCTAGACTGATAGTGACAAGTGTGTACTCTATTTTATCGCATACGCGGTGTGATTCCCCGAAAAATTTATTCACCTAGGATATATAAACAAACATTATACTTCTGTAAATTGTCAAAGTGTCATTCGCATATCTTGTTTTCTCGTTTTCGCTTATGCAATATTTATTATCACATAAGCGAAAACGAGACATCAACATAGAACTGAAGTGTAATTTTTGAATTATTCTTCTAGTTAGGTAATTTTGACATCCGAACATCGCGTGTATGTGATATTTATCTGTCTAGAACGATAATCTCGAGCTTATCCCTCTAGGGAGTTTTTGTTTATCTCGACATATCTGTTCTCGACAGATAAAATATGATATGCACCTATTGCCAGACTGTTATTTTGACGTGTAGGCATTATGGCCCACGTCTTCGGCTAGGGCAATAATGTCCTACACGTCAAAATACCAATCTTGGCAACAGATGCATAATATATAATATATTACACACTTGTCACGAAGATGTCGAGGCTTGCCGAGACTGATAGTGACAAGTGTGTACTCTATTTTATCACATAAGCGAAAACGAGACAACAACATAGAACTGACGTGTAATTTTTGAATTAAACTTCTAGGGAAGTAATTTTGACATCCGAACACCACGCGTATGTTATTCTTTTATCAAAAATGTGCGTCTATATTTACAATTTCTATGTCTATCTTCTCATGCTGTTGAAACTGATGATGATGTTGAACGAATGATGACATATGTGTGATATAGGAATAGACATTTACTTTACTAGTGAGGTAATGTGGCCTTTCCCTCACTAGGGAAAACCCTTTACCTCGCTCGTAAAGTAAAATAGCATACTGTACCAGTGATATAATTTGATATTTTGTATCACGATGAGTAAAAGTACCTCGGGCTGAAGCTCTGGAGCTTACTCATCTGGATACGAGATATAAAATTACTTCATTGGTACAGTAATCTAATTACCTTAGCAACTATCAACATAAAAAAAAGTGTGAGAAAAAAAGGAAACACCACAGCCTTCCAATGACATAGATAGCACAAAATAATACGAAACACGAACATCGTTCTCTTCCCTTTTATACTAATACATCACTAACTTGATTAATTAATTTCGTAGCATTTTTTGCCGGTACCCCTGACAACATAATTCTCTACCTACGAATTAGAATTTCAACTTGATGTATAGTTTTGCAAATAGAAAAACGTTTTTGTTCCATTATTTATGTACAATTGGGCTTGGACATTTTTTACGACTTAGAGTTTTTTTTAAATTGGTAATTTGCAATGGATCAATGTTTTAATGCAAGTGTTATACCTAATGCGATGATGCATTAACGACCAATCAATTGACTTTTTATTCGTAAAAGAATAATTGCTAAACGAATAATTAACATTTTCTACTAATTATTTTCATATCATGTTAATACTCAAGTTATGCTAGTGAAGGTTTTTATTAACCTTTTAGAAACGTCAACAATCGTGTAACGATATAATCATTAAATCTGTTACTTCATAAAAAAAAATCTTTTACTTCATTTGTTTCAGCATGATATAATGTTATGTAATATGCAGTAACTAATTTTGGGAAAAGCGTCTCTCACATTTTTCACAAATTCTTACAGTCGAAGTCACTGAAATTTAGACATGAATTAGCTTCAGCTATTTTTCAGCTAGTCCACTCATACCAACAAACGTACTTGTATACACAAGTATAAGTACTTTTCTTTCTATGAGTGGACTAGCTGAAAAACAACTGAATCGAATGTTAAATTCGTCTTTAAATTTCAATGTCGTGAAATAACAGTAAAATATGGGAAAATCTAGGAGGTGACAGAAAAAATCTCCAAGTGTATTATCGTTGCAGCGGCGATAATATCGTTTCATGGATGATAATATCGTTGCTCGGACGATAATATTGTTACAGAAAACGATATTATCGTCGGGAAAACAATATTATTGTCGTCTGATACGATATTATCGTCGCTTGGACGATAATATCGTTGCTCGGACGATAATATCGTTGCTCGGACGATAATATCGTTGCTCTGACGATAATATTGTTACAGAAAACTATATTATTGTTCGGAAAACGATATTATTGTCGTCTGAAACGATATTATCGTCGCTCGGACGATACTACACTCGGAGATTTTTCCCTAGCCCATTCTAGGAATATGCTGGAAAAATCCATGAAATATAAAGAAAAATTTGAAGTTTTTCATTCGTATTCTTGAATTAGTATTTTTAAGATTTCAGTAAATTGACTGAAAAGGAAGCCCATTTCATGAAATTGAGTATTACAGCTGCTGCACAGCACGGGAAAATCGTTTACCTCATTGCAGTAACTGTATTATCATAAAGAATAACTAATTGGTAGACACAAAAACCGAGGTAATTTATCGTTCATTTCTACTTCAACTTAATATACTCAACTCACTCGTTCTATGTTAAAAAGCTTCTTAAATTGATCACACAGTGACGATGAGTGTTAATAACTAATCGACAAAAGATTTACTATGCAAATAAAATCATCTAATACATGCATCGATAAATTACTTTGTTTTGATAAAAGATTAAGCTTTTCGTTTATGCCCGTGAAACAAATGGCAAAAAAAAATAAAAATATTTTTCATTAGGTAAATGATGATGACATTAGCTTTTGTACATATAAAGATGTCTGCATTTTTAACAGCGCCTAATGTTTTGTTTTATCCTTTATCGAGTGGCAGACCGTACAGTTACAAAAACGCTATAGTTTAACACGCGTTACTAATTCTAATGTTTGAATTTACAAGATGTAGACGTGTGTTGTGTAATGTTGTTACTATTTTGCGAGTGAAGAAGAAAATATTAATTAGTCAACAGTGTTCTTTGTAGGTATATAGTGAGCTTGAGGTTGATTAAACCAAATCATTTTCCATTCAGCTACAGACCGAAAAGGATTCGCGAATAGTGTAGCGAACGCGTTAGTTCTATGAAGTATTCAAGTATACTTTTCAACTGAGTGATATTAAATGCTTTATAGCTGTTTGTAAAGTGTTACCTTTCGAATAACGTTCTTGTAGACATTTTATTTAAGCTAAAATGTGTGAATATCAAGAGAAAATTGAAGAAAATGACCAAAAAAGTTCGTATTTTTCAACGTTTTTCCTTACCTTTTTGAGTCAATTCAGTTTATACTTCATTGTGAATGTGCGGACGACGGGGAAGAAGTAAAAATCGTGTGAACGTTCTTTGTGGGTTATACCTAAGTGGGTCTTAAAAAACATTTTTCAATCTGGAAATGGTTGAAAGTGTCGAAGGATTTGGTATGGTTAAGGGAGCTGCAAACAACGAAATCATTATAAAGATAAAAGCGTCAGGATCGGGCCAGTAATCGGTGTAGTAGGGTATCGAACAGAAAAAAAAATCCAAACACTCAAATCATTTGTTTTTGACACAGACTAATGATATTTTTAGTTGAACTAACAATGCCCGAATACCACAACCACGTCAACTACCGGCGTTTCATATTCAGGGCACTGAGCTCAGCTATCCCAACATTATATTAGTGAACATTTAAAAATTTAAATTTGCATCGATGTAAGCCTATAAGAAAAAGAAGCCTAGTTCATTATTTTTCAATGGGAAAACATGATGGGAGTCCGAACTTATACCCGGTTAAGAACCGTTTGTCCTTAGTTTAATCGATATTTTTATTGATCGAGTAATTCTGAGTAAATTTCGCTTCACAAAAGTCACCTGTGTCCCTCGGTCTGTCCAAACTATCCAACAATAAATCTCCACAAGAAATTGAGCTCTATAACTTGATATTTTCACAGTAAACTCATGTACTCTAAACGAAAAATTAAAAAATGGCACGGAGATACTGAAAAATGGTCGGCCATCCATACCAGCCTCTCGACCAATTGTGTTGACATTCGAAGAAGCACTAGCACTTACCAGTAATTTAAAATTGTCGAAATTACGTATTTGAATAATCGAGCATCTTGTTTCCGCAGAGTTTGGAAAGTTCAATTACTATTTGATTTTCGTATGCGGTGCCATATTAACAACGGTTTTGTTGGAAACATTGGGCATAAGTTTCGTACTACCGGTGTCCGAATGTGACATGGAACTGACAACGCAAGATAAAGGAATTCTGAGTGCTATTGGGTTCGGAGGTAGTTTTATGACACATAATGACACAAACTAACATTTCGTTTAGGAATTATCACCAGTTCACACTTGTGGGGATTTCTGGCTGATACGACTGGACGCAAAAAAGTTATATTGCCGACGCTGTTGTTATCTTTTACTTTTACAGTACTGTCCAGTCTGACCCAAAATTTCTGGACTCTTGTCGTGCTGAGATATTTGAATGGATTTTTGTAAGTTTGCGACTCTTGAATATTTTTTGCTTCTATGCATTGTCCGTTAGTTAATGTCGTTCCACTGATGTAGTTTTATAAGGTAAAATACAGCAGTGTACAGGTAAATCAATTTAATGTTGTCAACCATTCAAATACTATCCAAATCACTCCAATGGCACTAAGTTTGTGAATAGCTCCATTTTCAATTTCAGCGTATCTGGTCCATCAGCCACAATTTACGCATACCTGGGAGAATTTCATACAGTTAAACATCGGTCAAGAGCTATAATGTATGCCTCTGTGATATTCGGCTTAACCTGTATTTCATTGCCCTTGATGGCATGGCTCGTAATCAATCAACAATGGCAGTTTTATATACCCGTAATTGATGTAGTCTTCAAGCCGTGGCGACTATTTTTGATCGTTTGTGGACTACCCAGTTTCATATGTGCGTTGGCTTTAATCAAAGTTCCTGAAAGTCCTAGATTTCATCTAGCCCAAGGCAGACAGTTGGACACGATTGAAACGTTACAGTTCATGCATCGGATGAACAATGGCAAAAATGTCGAGAGACTGCACATTGATAGAATTGTCGAAGATGTTGATGTTGTGACGACACCAAAAATTGACTTCAATGAAGAGACTAGTAAAATTGGAAGAATTTTACATTCAATGAAAGTACAAACACTTCCATTGTTTATGGTGCCTCACTTGAAGAAAACATTGATCGCTTGTGCTATTCAATTTGGCATATTTGCATCGTCGAATGGGATGTACATGTTTTTCCCATTGATACTAAATAGAATGGCAAATTTTTCGGAAGAAAATCCTCAATCGCGGGCAACTATTTGCGAAATTCTATCAGCCACTAAAATCAACTTTACAGAAGCAGTGTCTAGAAACGAAACGGTAGGTTGGGACTTTAGTTACAGAATAAGGATTTGTTCTCTATTTGCACCAGCGAAAAATAGTGTGTTACTTCAATTGGAATTTCCTATTTTCTCCCCTAGGTGAACAAATAACTATTTCCTATCACAGACGGCACAAACATGTTAACAGTTTTACTATCTGATCGATTACTTCATTTGATCGGAGATTTTCAGAGATTGATTTCAGAAATCTTTTACTTCATTTGTTTTGAACATGCTTTTTGCTATATAAGACCTAATAAACCAGAACTTGTCGTTTATTCCTGCTGTCATTGTTGATAAAAGATGCCACATGTCTGTAACTGCTTGAGTCCGACATGTTGTCAGACATCCCATAATATTTAAGTACTGACATAGTTTATCAAGTTAATATCTGCGTGTCTGTAGCAAACCCTCCACATCTCATTCCTAATAAATATGTTCAAATCCGAAATTTACCTCGATTAAATTGTATTTAACAGCTTGATTGCACAAGCGAACTTGATGTATCTGCATATGAACACACCCTTGCGTTGGAACTGTTTTATGCAATAGGATTTGCCTTGATTGGTTTGATAATCAATCGATTGGGAAAATTACCAATTTTGTGTAAGAAAGAATTGTCTAAATTCTATCAAATGATTTATGGTTAATACACACATTGTATCGCAGTTTTCATATTGGTTGGATGTGGTGTGAGTGCTTTGGTTACATTATTCATCGATATACCGATACTAGCCATCTATTTGTATCTAATTTTATTGCTTTGTGGATTGGGCGTGACGGTGGTAAATGCAGCTACTGTCGATTTATTTCCAACCAATTTAAGGTTCTGCTTCAGCCAATTTTACGGAACTGCATGAGTAAATTTTTCTCTTTTGTTTTCAGAGCAATGGCTGTGTGTATATCGCTGATGATGGGACGTCTCGGTAGTGTTGTTGGTGCAAACATTGTCGGACTACTACTCGATAATTATTGTGAAGTTGCTTTTACCTTATCGGGATCATCGTTAATATGTAGGCTGAGAAACAGCTTCCGTATGAACTTAATTTCTCAATTTTTGATTCTAGTTTCCGGCATATTGGCATTCTTCATACCGAATGTCCGAAATAGAACGAAAGAACCGGAAACTGTCAATGTTTCGATGGCTCATCGTCCAAGTGTAACATCGATCGGTCGATAGATTTCATGCGAACAGATTACCTCTTTTCAACCGGAACTGTATATCGTAAACTACTCTTATTCCAAGTCTGATAGTTATATGGTGCGGATTGACAGATGGTGCCACCAATTGACCGAAGCGCGAAGCATGTCTCAATAAGTTTTATTTTCTAAATATTTATCTTCTGACTGAATGTAAATTTTGTGAAGGGAGCGGAGCGTTCATGAATGACGTCAGCATTTGGGGAAGCAAGTCTATGCAAATGGACCCTTCAGACTTATTTGTATGCAAAATTGAAGACAATAGGAAGGACCTGCGCGAATAAAGCGAAAAAATGCAAACGTCATTCATGGACGCTCCCGAAGCCCCTTAGTGTATCGCGTCTTATATTTATTTAAATTAATCGAATAATTTACCATCTACAATTTTCGTCTTCTTTCTTGAATCTGTTCAAAATAAATATATTTTGCTATGAAACCGCTTGAGTATCATTGAAGGATGAAAAACTAGGCTATAGTACCCAATCAACCGTACGACGATTTCTGTTGTTTGCTGCTAGTGAAACTTTAAATCTCCGCATGTTTTCGTTGTTCACTGACGATACAATAAATGGGCTACCCAAAATCGTTGACACCACAATAACTGCAATTACCTAAGAAGCACAAATTTGAGCAAATGGTATCGAATTTCGACAAAATGTCAAGATAAACTAACCATAAAATAATTAGCAAGAAATTTTGTCTTTGGTTGTTTTTCTTAAATTCCAGGAGTTCCACTTCTCACAACATGTTACACACATACACTATGTGCACGTTAAGCCAGTTGTCTCACTCTACAAGTGAAACCTGTGTAGTATGGGAATCATACCTACATAAATGATACGATAAGAAAAACATAGAGTCGCATGAACATTGATTAGTATTTTGAAATGAATGTCTTCGGCGAGGCTTCCGTTCAACTGATTGATCTGATCTTCAGATTGACACTTTGCTTATGAACGCGAAGTGTACTGTACTGCACAACTGATAAACAATTTTACTAATGGCCCCATACGAAAGTTAACCATTACATAGCAATTTCCCCCCTACTAAATTGATCATTTGCATGTGGACTATTTTCGGTTATTTTTTTCATTTACCTTTGTGGAAATCAACTTTAGCATGGGGAACGTTCATTACTTCGGAAACAACTTTGTGTTCTTTAACCTGTCACATACGGCTATTCATCTGCTATCGATAACAACAACAAAAATAATGACAAGCTTTGGGTAATATAGTCCTTCATATAGTAAAATGCATGTTAAAAAAAGAAGTACAAGATTTGAAATCGATTGATTAAAAATACTTTTATCGATAGAAATAATAGAACCGAATCGGGTCACCCGATAATAATACTGGTCATATGCTTGCCGTCTGTAGCAGGTTAATAACTTACTTCGGCAACTGTCTTTTCGACAAGTTTATACAAACTCAAAACTTGTCGAAATTGCATATTACTACTTCCTTGTTTTGAACTTTTTTTTTTGCCAAGTGTGGTGTTTGCAACTCGAGCTGAAGGTGATTACCGAAACTTGTTGCTCGAAAACAAAATTGTGAGTTTGCTTTTATCACAAAATTGGTACCTCATGTAACGAATTACTTTCGCAGCATCCCATGAAACATACTATCAGTCGTGATTACTCTGCGCGGACAATACCTTCAATGTTATCAGGTACAGGTAATTAATCATCTCGTAAACTCGTTTCCATGTCAATAATAATCCTTTTTTGTTGCAATTACCTGTATCCAGAGAAAATGATGTACCTGAGTCAGGTTCATTAAACTTATGTTACCGTAATCCAATTAAAATGCAAGGGAAGAGTTCATCAACGTTAAGGTAGTAGTGACAATTCGCCGTGAGAAGCAAATTTCTTGTTCTTGGTCCGTGATTCATGAGCTTTTGGCGTCTTAGGTTTCTTATTCAAAATTGTGCTGATGAGCATAAACCACATACGGGCTTACGACTGCGATCCAAATCAGGGGTGAGCTTCGCCTCTAATTCAAAAATCACTCGAAATGGTAGATAAGTATGAGATAACTGAAACCTTAAATTGATTGAAATTTGCATAAGTTGACGTTGCATATATTTTTCTGTGTCAAATTTTCAGTGGAAGGTTCATTCGTCATACGTCATAGGTCCCAGTATAAATTCGAATCATTTCAATTAATTAATTAGTTTTATTCAACACTAAAATCATTTCATCACCTGTTACAAGTTTTTTAAACACATTATCGCTTGGAACATTAAAAATTCATTCTGTTTTACATAACACATTCTCGGATTACCATACACCTATAATATTCCCTTCCATATCCACTGAATATATTAAATAAGTCTTAATTATTAGTGCAAAGCTAATCTAATATCGTTATGAATGTGCATTTTATGTGTATTTTAGTACATCGAATTATTTCTTCTTCTTTTTTTTGTGTTTTTAACTCATCAACACGACGTTTAAGTTTTCCGTTTTGTAAATTAAAAAGAGTCTGGTTTAAGTTAAGGTATATTTTGCCTATAAATCAATATTACAACTACGTCTCCTTTAATTATTTTAAATTTTTATTATTAAAATTCATTTGTTTAAATTTTTGTTTTTAACATTTTTAAGGTTTCTTTTTTCTTTTATTTCCTAAGTTTAATTCATTTAGTTGTTTGATTTTTTTTCGATAGTAGACGCCTAATTGTCCTTAAATTTGTTCGTAAAAATACATTTTTGAAATAATAAAAAAACTTCGAAAAAATGTAATTTTGATTTTACGGTTATACATGGTGCAATTCCTAAAATTTTCATTTTTTTCTTCTTAATTTAAATTTAACTTTTAGTGTAGATTTAATCAGTAGATTTTGTCCTTGTTTTGAACCTTTTATTTTGTTGAGTGTGAGGGTTGCACTTCGAGCCGAAGACAGTAGATGCAATCACACCAAAGTTCCAAACAATCACGTAATCGCATAATTTATTTTACTCACTTCCCCGACCGGGAAATGAGTCATTACTTCATTGGCATGAGCGCTAAGTCTCAATTTTTGGTGGCTTAGTGAGTAAAATAACTTAAGTAATTTTCTTGGACCTATTTAGTTTTTATTTTGACGAGTATGGTTGCAACCCTTACTTTCGCCTCGAGCTACAGACGTCACATGTAGCAAAATAAAATTCTCCAAACAAGGACGTAATCTAATATTACTCACTAAGCCACTGGAAAATGAGTTTTAACGATCATATCGATTCAGTAATGATTCGATTTCCCAAGTGCAGTGAGTAAATTTAATTTGCAGTGTAGACATTTTAGCCTACAAGATGCACATGCCGTGGTTCTTTCATTTCGATATTGTATGTGGAATAATGAAAGATTCGTTATTAAAATTAACAAAAAGTTTTGTAGAAAAATGCATTAAAAGATTAAATCAATAAATTATATTCTGATTAGGTAAGGCCCCAAACTACAAAGCTGCACGTAATATTCATTCGTTTTTTAAATAATATTTTTTCTCAACGGATTAATTTATTCGAAAAGTGTTTAAACATAGTCTCTATTCGACATTAAACCAAATGAAAATCAAGTGAAAATCAAGTAATATTCAAGACTGGAAATAGATCATTTCAAAATCTTTGAACCTGTTACAGACGACTGTCATCTGTTATCGACAAGAATAAACGACAAGCTCTGACTAATTAGGTCTTATATAGCAAAAAGCATGTTCAAAACAAATGAAGTAAAAGATTTCTGAAATCAATTTCTGAAAATTTTCGATCAAATGAAGTAATAGATCAGATAGTAAAACTGTATGCTTGCCGTCTGTGACAGGTTAACTGTACGTAACAATACATCATGTTCAAGGCTGTTTAATTGCGAGTACAACAATCGTTTTTTGTTGTAACAACTGTCAAAGTTCATATACTCTACCCATGTCAGAAATATGGGTAATCTTATTAAAACTGTCAAAAATTTCTAGTTAAAGTTGACGAATAATATTGCTGTACGTTCTCTAAAACGTTAGCTATCACGAAATCTGTCAGACATGTCAGAAATTGAACGAATGAATTTACTGGCAATTGCGTCAAAATATTGAGGTTAAACACAACTTAACGGAAAATTATGTGAGGTTACGTTTAAATGTACTGTTATTTTACATGCAAGCCACTGTGATAATCGACCCAAAGTATAGTTTCACTGTGAAAGTCGGTACAAAGTCTTTCGAATAAATTAATGCGTTAATCGAACATAAGAAGCGCACGAAAGCTAAATAAACATCAGGTGAATTTCGACATTTTAACTGGTTACTTAATTTACTTCATAAATTTAACTTCACTTACTTATAACAGAATCTTGGACCAATGATTGAAATAAGTTTAAAACAAACAAACAAACAAAACGAACCACATCATTTTTCACCCAATATTCTTTCAGCTCTTTTTTGATTTTACACAAAAAAATGATAAATAATTTCAAAAAGTAAAAAATAGGTTACGTGCTACAGCAATGTAAATGACGCTTTGCTCATATAAAATATGCATTTATATTGCTTAATCACGTAAAGCACAGTACGTCCGTCCTTTCAAACTTTCTACTTTGACGAGTAAGGATACAGCCCTCCTGTTCAGGTCAGGCTTTATAAACTCACTTAATTCCGTGAAAATAAAAAATTGAACGCACGGACGTAATGTTCTGTTAATTTATTTTCCAATAAATTGACAATAAATATGTCCCACATGCCACCTTCCGAAGTGTCTTCTTGTATTGTTCAGATAAGGATGTAGAATGAAGTCGTTCATTTTGAGTCAAAGTAAACTAATCTTACCCCTTAGGTATGATTATTCTTGGGCACGGGCAGTGGTGATTAGCATCGACAGAATAATGGAACTATACTCTTTCGATTTTAAAATCTCATGTTTTGTCATGTCATTGACTTGACTGGCAAACTCCAATTTTTCACGAATAACAACTTGATGCACATAACTTGGATTTAGCATCGAACTATTCCGAGCTGAATTCTTTATTGCCCACACAAATAGTGTCATTTTCACCATATGTCCCATTGTGGTAAGTAATATGTTGTACTATTTATGACAAAATGGAAACGAATCTTATTCATATTTGTCACGAAGACATGGGATCTGTGAACGTTCTCGCGTTCCTTTACATTGGAACTTGGAAATGTGAATACATTTGTCATACCTATATCTAGGACAGCATGACAGTGTTGTAAAGGTCTCTTTAAAATTTATATTGTCGCTTCGGTGAGTTTATGGTTCTTTATCACCCTCGACACGATTCACTAAAAAGCATGCACATAATCTCAATTCATTAACGGGATGGAAGTAAGGCTCGGAATAAGTTCAGGCTGTTTTTAACGTGAAGCCAGGTTACCTGGAATCTAATTGGTTTAATTTTGACCTGACCGGAAATAATCTGAATCTGGATTCGACCTGTCCTGACCTGGTAGATTTTCAGATTACCTGAATTTTTATGTAAATTTTTTTCCATTTTACATTTAAATTTCTAATTCAAATTTACCTCTAGTCGAGTCATTAGAGTTTGATTAGATCACATTCAGGTCAACGTTCATCAGATCAGGTTCAGGTAATTTTAATGGGAAACATGATATGAATCTTTTCGGGTCGACTGTCTCAGATTCAGCACAGGTTAAAATCGATCTGTTCCGAGTCTTAGATGGAAGAAAGAGTGGGGACAATTAGTATAACTACAATTGGCAGGACCTGAACTAAAAGAAAAACCTCAAACAAACCAACAAACAAAATCCAACGGAAATGAGACTGCGAACATGTGTACGACTTATTTACAAAAGTATTTAGAAAAAAACATTCATTTTCTTAATAAATTATGATTTGCGTATTATTTACAATAATTTTTTAATTTTTTTTATTTAAATAAAATATTTTAATTTCTCCTAGTAAATTGGCACATTCACACAAATATTTTATTTTGCTTCAATGTTTTTTTGTCTGGTAAAAGTTGGTGAGTGTTTAGATAAGTTATAACAGTTCTTTCATTTCACATTAAAAAAAAATCTCAACAAAAAATATTGACGGAGAACACAAATGTTTTCGCGACTATAAAAGACAAATAAATTAGCAACAAAGTTAAGCAAACTTTCTATACAAAATGGTTTCAATCTCGATCCGGCAAAATACACAATCGTTTTGATCGTTGAATGTTCTGTGCGCTCATGGAAAAAATAAAATAAAAGGACAACACGGTGCATAGCCGACGACGACAAATCTCCCATGAATTATTTGGAGGTGTTAAACTACTCTGAATCTGTGTCAGAAATATGAATAGTCTAATATTAAGACTCAGACTTCGTATGCGCTGAGCCAAGATCCAGTGTAGAACAGTCTTTTATAAACAAAAACAAACTAAAAGTATGGTCCCAGCCATATTAACCTATTGACCTGCTACAGACGACGAGCATATGATCAGTATTATTATCGGGTCTATTACTTCCATCGGTTAAAGTATTTTTCCAAATCTTGTACTTCAATTTTTTTAACATCCATTTTACTATATAAAGGACCACATTACCCCGAGCTTGTCATTACCTTTGTCGTCGTTATCGATAACAGATGAATAACCGTATGTGACACAGAGTGGTTCCACGAGCTTAACTTGTCTGTTCGACGTAAAGAGTCACTACGACTTGATTGGACAGGAGTCCTTAAAATGTCGACATAAATTCACATTTTAGTGCTTAAATTGTTGACATTGAAAAGTGTATCATTGTCGCACTGTGGTACCAATTTTACATAAGTGACTCCAAAAACAAAATCCCATTCAATTCATCGATAGATATCCTAATGAGTAGCACACCGCATAATTAATGGGAAATTTGTCTTAGACTTAAGTTATTTATCTTGTTATTTGGACTGGTGCATATTGTTGCCACGAACGAGTTTTGTTGTTGTTGTTTGTTTCTAATTCATCTAAATTTACTGTGCGTTCACCTCCTATTGATTTTGTTATGTGTTCTGTTATTAAATATCGTTACATCAAATGACTAATTCTAAAACTAACTTTTTCTTCATAGAATTTCAATCTTAAAAATCGGATAGATGAACTTCAAACACATTTAAATGGGTTAACAAAGGGTTATCGAAGAGAAATAAAAATGGTATTTTATCGGACACCGAAATATTGACAAAAGTCGACCATTTGGCAATCAAATTTGCGATGTCGAGCGCTCGGTTTTGATATTCTTCTTCAGACGATGTTAAGTCCATTGTTTTAACGATTTTATTTTTCAAAAATTTATGGATAGTTTAAATCAATGTCTATGGAAACTCTCGAAAACAGATAGTCCCTCAAACCTACTTCTCTGCATATCTGTCCGTCTAGAGACATCACATAGAATAACAAGTATAGTCTGGACCACCGACTAAACGTGACTTCCCAACCACCCCTGCAAATTCTCTCTGAGTTATGTACTAATTGATATCTCGCCTAAATGTAGGCTAGACATATTCACTCAAATTAATCGTATGAAACTTCAGTGAACTTTAGGACGTTACCAATGCGATATAATTGCTAGAAAAGTTCCATAAGAAATTGTCTGACAATGGATTCGAACCCGTATCATTTTGGTGGAAGGCTAGTACGTAAGCCATCCCATCCGCAAATTTGTGTTCATGTGCCTAGCCTACATTTAGGCAAGATATCAATTAGCACCTAAGAGAGAATTTATATACTTTGAGGCGTGGTTCGGAAGACACGTGAGGCATCCAGACAGCACTTGTTATTGGCCGTAAAAGTCTGTTAGTGAGGTTTCTAAGCAAATAAAAATTGATCGTGTGTTTTCAGCATTCACTCTCATGGCTCAATATATTGATTTAACGTATAATAAACAATCACTGCAGAGTACGTGCAGGAGTTTTAAATTATAACAAAAATGTAAATCCACCAATTTTTAAGATTGAAGGTGACTTTACAACTCGTGCCATTGGGACAACATTAATAGTTTTAGTTTCATTAATTTTATATTTGTTTCCTAAGTAAAAATAGTGTCTTCGGATATTTCAAGAAATCATAAACTTGTATCCCCTTTCTCCACTGTCCATTGTTTGATTCCCACTTGTAAATATTTTTAAATTCATTTTAAAATCACACACATCTTCACGCATACATCAATGACTGCCTATAATCGTTAGTTTAAATCGAAAAAACAATCAGCAAACCAAACACACACCATTACAAAATAAAAACCAACACATCCATCCAGCAGAGATACACCAAAATTGTACTATACCAAGTCTAAATATATTAACATGGATCTCCGACGACGCTTATTAAAGAAAAATGAAAATTATAAAAAAAAAAAATTGAAAAATTTATCTACAAAACAGAAAAGCCGATGTTCACTCCTCCTTCCCCTCCTCCCTCGCTGAATCACAATTTTAATTTTCTACATTTAAGTCTTTTCGAATGAAGAAAATGTCTCTCTACATTCATTGTAAGTTGGCTGGAACGGGAGCCATACGATAGAGTGCATTCGCACCATGTATGGGAAGCGGATGTGCTTCCGTATTAAATACCCATTCATCCAACGGCAGCAAGGAATCGTCCGAAAATAGTAGATATAAATACTGTAAAAACGACAATCGATTAAGTTCGACTTCAATGTGATGCACCTCTACCTCCCATCATACCTTTAATGTTTCTGCCAAGAAGAAACTCTGTTGAACATCGTCTTTCTGCGGTTCCTCCAGGTACACATTTTTAAGGCCACAATAACCAGTTGGTGTCCGACAATGTTTTTCCAGCGCCTGTACGGCGTCCCAGCCCCAATCACGATACTTTTGGTCGTGTGTCAAACGCCACAGAACGAAGTAGCTTTCGAAGGTTTCCGGCCGAAGAATGTAGTACTTTTCTTGAGCTTTCAGTGCTTTGGCTTCGGTACCATCCGAAAATCTGTCGGCAACGACAAACGGATTAGCTTACTGCGGAATCAGTTCGCGGGTTTTATTTTACCTGAACGCTTCCGGACCTAAATGAGTTGGAGTTCGGATGTAACTTTCGTGGCACGTATTCGTAATACCAGCGCCCACTTCCATGTAGCGCTTTGAATTTTCATTTTGCAAAGTCTGCGCACCAAGAGCGAACAGACCACCTATTCGATGCGGAAAAATAAACGAAAAAAATTGGTCCAATTAATTTGAGAAGCCTTGCGGTGCCTTGCTCAGAGTTTCAAAAACTTAAATATTTGGTTTCACAGTTCACAATGTCTACAACGAGCATGATATCTCTGATAACTATTCGTCACGCAGTTGTAATGAAATGGAGAATGTTCGAAATTCTCAAATTTCATTGGTACTGTCCAACAAAGTGTAGGTATGGCATGAGTCAATAAGCATTGGTGAACTGTGATAAATATATTCAATTCAACGCCTCAACGTTTTGACCTAGGTCTAAAATTATCTGGTCAGGTCATTGCACTGAAAACAGCCGCTTAGAAACTGGCTGGTTTGTTGGAAATCATATAAAAAAGTCGTAATTTCGCGGATCGCTCTCTTATGGCTACAACTGACTAAGAACTTCGAGATCAGCCACAACAGTTTGGCAAAATGGAAATATTAATCTCACCTGAGAAACAGGCCAAATGATCCATTTTATGTTCTAATCGGTCGAATTTCATGTCCGACGTATAAATCAAACCACCCGGAGACGTTACAATCATATGCTTCAAAATGGCAGTCATGGCTTCGTCGTACATTTCTTTCGCCTCATCATCGGTCTGACCCGATTGTAACCACGATTTAAGCAGATATTCGTAGAAACTATCGCCAAGTGCACCCAGCGACATATGTTCTGTTTGACAAAAGAAAAAAATATTTTAGCGATAAGACAGCCTGAACGTGCAATCAACAATTTGTGTACGTACGTTGTCCCCATTTACCCGTTTTGGGATTCAGATAGTTTGGATAGAGTCCCTTCGGCTTTTCAATGTCCTTTAAGATTTGTCGAATGTTCTGTACACGTTCGCGGTACACGGGATTGCCGGTGATGTCACTCAAATAAGCGAACTCTAAGTGAAGAGTTCCGAATTCCGACAATATACTGCTACCGCCACTGGCCCAACCATAATTTTTGCTTGCCTGGTTTAGTAATTTAAGTTTGATTTAAACAATTCTCTTCCACTTGGAATGACAACGAAACTTACCCCAGTTTTCAAATTTACTAAAGCATTCGGAATGCCCGTGGGCGTTTGAAACGCTGGAAGTAGTTTATCAGCAACATATTGAGCCTTTTCTTTGAACATCGGGTCACCGGTGAATGCGTAACAGGCTAATAATCCACCAACGTATCGAATATTTGTCTCAAAGACAGATAAATCAGCAGACTAAAAAAAAGAGAAAAAATATTTTTTTGCTTCGAATCTTAACAGTCCGATGGTCATTGGTCATTTTCACTCACTACGTTATCTAATGTGAATCGTCGTGCAATCCAATCTTTGCCTTCGTTAAACTCTTTGGTTAAATTCATCAGATACAATGTATCCAAGCCGTCAACAATTGTAGCTCCCAGATCTGATGTTCCAAAAATGCTACCGGTGTGCGGTCGCTTGCTGATTGGTCTCAGTTCATTCTTACCCCAAGCGTACAGTTTGTAGTATTCCCAGGCATGTTTCATCATCTGCAACGAATGTAAATAATTTTATCAAAAACTTTTTCGTCAGAAAAACTTTCGTAAATGTGAATGTTTTGTATAGTGTTTGGTGCAAATGTTAAGGCGGCAGATATTGCACCATTGCCATAGTGATTCAAGTTTAATGTATACGCAAAAAGTTACTCTATTGAATGTCAGATAATAGAAGTGAAACATAAAACTATAAAAGTGTAGCGGCTGAAATTGTTAAATACCACAACGGTGTTTGTCTTCCCATCTCCTGAGGCGAAATGGCGAAATGGAGTTGTGGTGCAACACTACCAGTTCAGTTTTAGAGTTCGCAAGCCCAAACTCGACCCAACGCGGATAAAAATTTAAAAACCTTTGTAAGGAGACCCGGCTGACTTCTTCGTACAAATTAAAGATTAAAGAAAAAAATAAATAATAATGCTCGAGCAGGCACTTTAAGCACACCGGAAAGTGCTAAGGGAGTCGAGGAATACCAAATTTCCAAATTTTTGATTTTTGGAAATTTATTTGGAGGTATTCCTCGACTCCCTTAGCACTTTCCGGTGTGGCTAAAGTTGATAAGTCGCAAAAACCGGCAATGTGTTAATGTGTCTAATAGACTATAACAGCTCAATGGTCGGCATAGGCAATTTTTGTAGTCAAATTCCTGAAAATTCCCAAAATTCCAGAAAATTTCTAAAAATTCCTTAAATTCCTAAAGAAATTCCCTAATTGATGGTAATTCTTGTAGATGTAGACAGTCCAGATAGCTAAATAAAACCTAGGGCCCTATAGGCCGGAAGGAACTCGAAAACCCGAAGTATTAATAGTATTGATTTTATTCGTCTAGGCCGAAAACACACGAGCAATAATTTAGCGTTTTCCATTGATCAACCTGTGGCGAATATCAGATTACAATGGAAAACACAACAGAGAAGAAGAAATCGCTAGAACAATCAACCGACAAATGTTGCATTAAGATACCCTACATAAGCAACAAAATTGATCAAAAATATTAGATGTATTGGTAAGTAATGGTGTCGTTGCAGATTGGAGCTATTGAAGGAAATTTAGGCAGCGTCAACGTTCCCATTTAATTCATGATATGCTAGCATTGTAAAGCAAGAATTAGCTCGCCAATGTGACTTTGATTAGCAATCTACTGCACATTGAATTTAGATGTTCAGTAAATTTCAACAATGTTTCATTTAGTTTACATTATTCATTGAGGTTGAAAAGACAAAAAAAAACATAGCTAACGCCGACCCGTACGAAACACCTATTCGTATCAAAAGCCTTTAATGTGAAACTCTTCATTTCTCTTACTTCATTTTCTTCTCTGCTGAAAAACTATTCTCCCTTTAAAATCACTTACATTATCCACTCTTTGCCTTGTTATCATATACAACTAAATTGCCGGAGGCAATATAGACAGCCCCGTACGAAGACAAATTTCATAAATTCCTATTTAAACAGCTATATACCGCTATATTTAACTATATTTCACTATAAATAAACATTTCACAGATAAATATATGCTATTATATAGCTCTATATGCCTGTATATAGCTCAATATAGCTGTATATAGGTATATATAGATGTCCGTATATGGAATCCCTGAAACCCCACACACATAACAAATTATTTCCATGTTAACAGAAACTCTCTAAGTATCATTTTTCCCAAGATATTTCTATTTTACTAAAATCCAATATGGCCGCCGGCAGCCATTTTGTTAGGAGACCGGAAATAGTACCGACGCTTTACATTCGTTAATACCTTTCAAACAAAAAAAAATTCATGAAATTCGGTCAAAATTTACTCGAGATATTGTCAAAATACACCACGTTCACTGTACTTCCGAGTAGCCAGATAAGAGCTCACTCCAAGAGACCTAGCTCACGCTCCGGAGAACATAATTTCATAAATTTTTTTTCCCTGATTGGTACGGTCAATACCTATCTAATAAAGCGAAAACAGACGAAATATGTTCAAATGTGGCCGACCTACAAGCAAAAACTGCTTGCCGCCCTGTGCCTGTTCCACACCAAGGCGTCTAACTCACGAGTCGGTCATCCGATTTCCATAAACTTTTTTTTTGTCGATCGGTATTGTAAATACCTTTTATTTGACGTATCACTTACAAGTTTAACGTTTAAATGTCCGGAGATATCTTCGAAAAACCGTAAAGCACTTATTGGGCCACAGCTCGGGAGGGGTCGATCCAAAATCACTCATCTTCGAACTTAGCCTGTCTTTTGACATTACCAAACGGGAAAAAAAAGAATTTTCAAAATCGGATGCGTTTTACTCAAGTTATCGTGCAGACAGACGGACAGACGGACAGACGGACATTTTTTTTTTTCGCGGATTTGGCATCTCTAGACAACCACAATAGGTTTCCCCTTACTCAGGGAGTCCAATTCGACGTGTTACAAACGTATGCGTAAACCCATAAGACCCCAGTACTTCGTACGGGTCTAAACATTGGGGAGAAGTGGTAGGTACATCGCTTTGGTACGCCACCGTCGATTATAAATGTTCATGAAAAATTACCTCTTTAACAGTGTCACGTTTGTCATGATCTATTTGACTAATATTCTCATCATCAATAATCAGATAATTTCCATCATTTTTCCCCGAATACACTTTATTGGAAAATTGAAATTTATCGTCTCGTTGATGGTGTTTAACATCATTCACGTTCCATCCGCTTTCCGGTATGTTGTCGCTATAAAGATTCGCATTATAGTCAACGTCTGATAACGATTCGCTATTTTCGTCAATCGATGCAGTAAAATCGAATCTTCCTTCGACGATTAATGCTATCACCATGATCATACACAATGCCGCAATGGAACACACCACACAATACACTAGGCATACACGCCGCTTTTTATCCATGGTATTGAATTAATTAACTAATTGAGTTCACCAGCGAATTTAATGTAATATCTCTGCACGAGTTCACACACTTTCATTTAATACTTTTCGCAAGTTATCAAATTGATTGCTTTGTTAGCAAAGCGCTCTGCATTTATAAATTGTTTAAGTAAACTGCAATTTGGAGATGGAACAAGAATTTAGATTAAATAATTCAATTAAAAGCGACTCCAACGTTCAACAAACAGTGATTGGCGTAACTTTTAATGAAACATACTAAATGTTCTCACTTAATTATTTCGATTTTTTTTATTATTTACTTTTCTAATTAGAATAATAATGAAATCTTCGCGGTTGTCATGTGTATTGACAAGACAAACCGATCGTCGCTAAATCAACACCAGCTTATTATTAAAATCCATTTAAAATAGGTTGTACGCAAGACTGATCTTATATTACGCTGCTCATTATACTTTTGTTCAATTGAAATTAGATTTTTGAATTAATTATCATCGTTAATTGTGAAGGCTGGATCATTTAACATCATCAATGGGATCGCATTCTGTTATAAATTTTCATGCGAAAAATGTATTATTGACATCTTGGTGTGTGATAAGCAACACCAGATGATTGGTTACACATTATTTGTTCGGATGTTTGCCGTTTAATGTTTACGTAAAATATTTTGAAAATTCTAAGTTACATAGAAATCGACAAGAAATCCACTAAAAGTCGTTAAATATTTTTTACGTGTTATGGCATGTTTCATTGCCCAATCACTTAAAGCATTGTACTTACGAGGTTCCAAGTTGTTATTTGAGAAGTTAGGAATACAGCCCTTTCCTTCGGGTCGGGCTGTAACACCCCAGTTATCAAATACACAACTTGGAACCTCGGAAGTAATATACTATTACTTGGCAATGGAACAAGAAGTACTATTCTTATCATTTGCCCCCATTATTGTTAAGTAATGTACTGTTACTCAAAAACTTGAGGTAAAGTTTCGCCACCGTGAAGTAAAGTAAACTTTACCTTACATTTTTGAGTAAAATTCAGAAATAAACCGTTAAAGTAATGGAAAATTTTTAAGAATCGGTTGATATCAGTACAATGCTCATCTTTATGAAACGAGGCAGCGGTCTGCTTAATATCAACTCGAACAGAGGACTTTGTCGTCACATAATTAAAGAAAAAAATATATTTAAAATTCTATGCTCAGCATCTCATTCTTTTATCACATTCTCTACTTCGGTGAAAAGGTCTTTTGATTAAAAAGAAAATGTAAACAATTGATATACGCCTGAATGTTTCAGACCAAACAAAGTGTGTATTATATGAAACAACCGGCGTACTACCAATTTTTTGATTTACTGTCTCGATTTATCGTTGAATTTTGTTTTTAATTCTTTCTTTATTTACAGAAATAAACTAAAATCATATTTCAGTTATCCACAGTTAATTTTCTATTTTTAATATTTATAACACCAAATGTTTATGTCATATGGGATAGTATTTTTGGTGTACACGATGTTTTTACTGCATTCTGACAATATATAATAAGAACCACACTTTACGAGTATAACAATTTGAATAATCTATGGCAGGAATAACAAAACAAAAATATTCCACTGTAACACTGGCTCTTGTTGGTCTTTTACAACCACCAATGGTGCAAAAAAAAAACTTGTTCTATATGTACAACGCATTTCTGATATAGTCTCTTAAATAGTACACCATCTTTTCGCCGGTGGCAATGGCAAATAGGTAAACTATTTTCAAACAATGCAATTTGAAATCATAAATAACCAACGTAAAATAAAAGTACACCGATAAAATGATACGACAGTCGTTATAGACTGGTTCTATAACACTAGACCACAGACTAGATCCATATATATTGTAGCAATACTAAAATGCACTAGTCGTTCCAACGAATGTTAGTATAATATGTCTTTACTTTTCGAATATGTACAAGACGTTCAAGAGACATTAATTTAAGACACACAATTTTTCATGTTATTCTCTCGTGTTTGGTGCGACAACCGACACCACCAAAAAAAGCTAACATTTTGGGTAAATTGCTTTTCGTCTTGTTAAATATATTAGAAAAATATGTTCTGCTAGTTCATTGGTTGTGTAGATGATGGTATTGTTCGTATTGTCGTTTAAACCGATTTTGTACTCAGTGCTCGAAATACAACGATATCTGAGAAACAGGTATCCCATGCGCTGGAAGCCCTTCTGATTCAGGATCTTTGGTTTAAAAGAGTTTCGAAAATGAAACTCAACGATTTCATAGTGTTTCCCATTTTCAATTCGCTTCAATATCTGCAGAATTATTAAGTTGAGTGGAACCACTGCGAACATATTTTACAGGTGAAATATTTTGAAATGGATGACAACACGAACAATTTGAGAGATAAATACAGAATTTTACCTGCTAATGTCATGGTTCTATAATTACAATCTTTCAACGAAATAGGGTTTACGAAAATTTGTTTTTAATGCCAGTCAATTTTTCGCAATACAGGACCACTGTTGCAATGGTTGAGTTCGCCGACAAAAGTCAACATGAAATTACATAACGGTTTATAAAAATGCTGAGGCGTCTAAGAGACATCCATGCTTAGCTTACATTTTAGCCTATATTTGCGTGTATTTCATTTTTGATGAAATGTTGTCATCAGAATCCTTTTTGAAAAATGTACGACCGCAATAACGACCACGAATGTGTGAAACGTGAGCAGATTAACTAAATTTTCAAAAACTGCTCAGTTTTCTCAAAGCTGTTCAAACTGCTACAACAAACTCTTTTTCCTGTTGAAAGCTAACACATTCGTGGTCGTTCTTGCGGTCGTACATTTTTCAAAATGAATTCTGGTGGAAAAATATCATCAAAAGTAAACTAAAATCCATAATTTAAAAAAAAACGCCCAAGTGTATGCTCTGTAGCAAAGCATCGATGCTTCTTCAGTGGCATCCATGCTACGCTGAAATTATAGCCTACATTCGCGCGTTTCATATTTTATTTTCGATGATATTTTTTCATCAGAATACTTTTCGAATAATGTACGACTCTAATAATGAGCTCAAATGTGTTAGCTTTCAATAAAAAGTAGATTCGACTAAGGATATGGGCGGAGGTAATGTCATTCAGACGCACGGCCTAGCACAATAGTTCGATGCTGATGACATTTTTTTTTTAAATTGGTAGACTGTGATTAACTTGTGTTTCACCAAATGTTGTGCCTATCACAAAATAGATGGCCCAGGTTTCTAAGCAACTTTGTGAATTTAATGAAAGGGAGAGATTGCGTTTATAGAGAACTTTCGTGTCACTCTCATTCGGTTATATAGGGCATTACCCCCACCCATATTCGACTGTAACAGTATGACAAGGGGGAAAGTGAACTCGAGAACCCAGTCCTATCCAACAATGAATATACATAACAGTTTTGGCTATTCTTCATAAATGGACAAAATCGAACGCATTCATTTTTCATGTCAAAATAATATGAAAATGGGTGGGTTTGACTCCGTTCTTAAAATCGTTGACGTTAGACCATATCTGGTAGTTTAGATTCATTGCTGTCCTACACCATGTAGGGTGCCAATAATAACCGTTAAGAGCCATCGGTACTTAGTTAAAATTGTAGCCTACATTTGCGTGCCTCGTATCTTTTTCGAAAAATTTACGACAAAATTTTCATAAACTGCTCAGTTTTCTCAGAGCTGGTCAAATCGCTGCCACCAAATCTATTTTCTTTTGGAAAGTAATACATTCGTGGTCGTATATTTTTTTAAATCAATCCTAATGGAAAGATATCATCAAAAGTAAACTAAAATCCAGTATTTAAAAAAGCCCAAATGTATGCTTTTCAGCAAAAGCATCGATGCCTCTCATTGCGGTCGTACATTTTTCAAAAAGGATTCTGATGAAAAGATATCATCAAGAATGAAATACTAGACACGCCAATGTAGGCTACAATTTTAGCTAAATATCGGTGCCTCCTAATATACACATTCGGAGTGGTGTTTGTCTGGTTTAAGGACATTGTTGGGTAAAAAGCAGACACTTCCAATTATTATTTTTGTTCAATTTCCATATTCTTAAATGGTGCCGTTAATAGATCAATCCTATCCGCAGTAAATTTAACATCTGTATATTACATTTATAACAGACTACATAAACAATGTTGTCTGATGTATACGAATCATGGAATTTTTTTTATAGTGAAACAGACATGGTTTCTTATTCTTTCATAAAATTTTATTTGAACAAACGATCTCTTCGAAATAGTACGAGATTTTGGTTGATCGAATCTTTGTTAAAACTTATACTACTGTGATATCAGATGTGATTAAATCCACAACAAAATAGACCTATCGCGCGGTGGATGGAATGGCTAATACAAAGTCTTTGTTTTCTTTGTGTAGTTGATTTTTTTTTGTTAATATACATTTCAGAAATAAAAATTTATTTTTAATTTTTATGTAGCGAAGCGATAATAAAAATAAAAATTCAATTTCATTTCTGCATTTAAAACTCGACATTAAAACGTTTATTGTTCCACGACAACTAAAAGTCTAATGACTTTACAGAAATTAGTCTAATTATTAAGAGGCATCGATGCATTGCTGAAAAGCATACATTCGGGCGTTTTTTAAATACTGTATTTTAGTTTACTTTCATGATATATTTCCACCAGAATCCTTTTTCAAAAATGTAAGACCGCAATAACCACCAGGAATGTGTTAGCTTTCAATTAAAATTGATTTGGTTGTGGCAGCTCGTAGATGAATGAATAGTTAATGAAAGTTTCGTTGCTGACTGCTGATTTTTCTCAGAGCTGGTCAAACTGCTACAACCAAATATAATTTTTATTGAAAAAATTCGAACCAACTTATTAACTGAATATCTGATAAAATTGTTTAAATAATTTTGGATTATTCAATCAAAATTCTGCATTACCACATTCACTCGATTGATTAACATTTTTCGTAAACTAACTAACCAAAATTACCCGTATTCATGAAGTTAGACAAGTATTCCGAGTCTATTAGGCAAATTTTTAATGTAAATGTCGGTAAAATAAATAAATGTTTCTTCATGATTGTTATTGTGGTCGTACACTCTTGGATTCTGGTGAAGTGATATCATCAAAAAAGATTATTTAAAAAACGCCTAAATGTATGTTTTTCAGCAAAACATGCATTCCTTTTAAGAGGACCGATAGAGGTGTGCACCGCCGATTTTACGCCGGCGCGCCGCCGATTTTTTGCTAAATTTTCGGCGCGCCGCCGCCGAAAAATAATAGCTCACGCCGCCGCCGCCGCCGATTGTATTTTCGTCGCGCCGAAATTTTATACGTTTAGTGCTTTCAGAAATTTTAATGGGCGACAATAAATATAAACTTAAATTGAAAAATCTATACAAAAGTGTGTGCCTGAGTACATGTACAAGGTTTTAGCAAATGTTTATCGCTCTTAATTTATAAGTCAGGTTTCTATATGCTGCTATGTTTCTATATGCGTAGAAAGGAGTTTTTTGTTAAAAATTTTTTGTTGAAACTTTGGGTTTTTCTTCTTACTTGCACTGTACGACGGTGATTTTGTTTCTGATGCTACGATAGGGTTATCTTCGAAGTAGCTTTCTATAACGTATCCTATTTCTATCAGTAGATGGCAAGTGGTTTATGCATATTTTTAAATACTTCTTCTTCTTCTTTTTCAGCCTGTTTCTATCCACTGCTATCCATTGCCATTTGCTGCCAGTTTGTACCTGCAATATTCTTAATTCCGTTTGTCCATCTCTCTGGTGGTCTACCTATAGCTCGTCTTTTATATGGTCGCCATATAAATACTAGTCCAAAGAAAAAGTTTGCTGCTGTCTTGGGAAGGGTATCGATGGATACTACTGAGGATGGTCAGATCACGCTGGCCCGAGACCGCCATCGATACCCGAGGTCGAAACAGCATTTGTCTTTTCTGTATCCTCACTTAACGTGAACTCTTGGGTACGTTACTCTATTTTCTGTGCATATAAGAGGAAGAAGAAGGAGAACAAAATTCAGTGAATCAGTCAAAACTACTGTAATTGTAAAGTGGCAAACTTAAGACCTTATGTGGAATTTGGGTGGAAAATGGCGCAAATCACGTGTTTTAGGAATTTATAAAGTGGAAAATCTTTCCGGTTTCAAGTTTTTTCGTCAAAAAGACGAGACACGGGTATCTTTATTTTCAATTTTTAGCTGCTTTATTTAAAAAATTTGGGAAAAAAAATCATTTTGGCGTAGTCTATGCACTTATTACTTATAAATTTAAGTTTATCTAAATCTCTTATTTGCGAAAACCTTCTACTACGATCTCACTCCTTCATCGAAGATGGACTAAAGGCAACGGGAACGGTTATTGCATAAATCGAAAGATAGTAGTAGTGAGTTTGCGTAAATGACATAAATTATAAGTTGGAAATAAGAAGCCTGCAGAACATCTGGTATGAAGATGTGACTTAAAATTTCCAAATTATAATTTGACTTATAGCTTACATGTCATTTACGCAAACTCATTAATCATTCTTGGATTCATTAAATTAGATGTTTTCAAAATAATAGGTGATTGTACATTGTACACAATATAAAAGGTGAGATACGCCTCAGTTGATTCCCCTTGTATAAGTGGTTGATACTTCAGATTACAAGATAGTAAGATTTCAGTGTTCGGAAAAATGATTGCGCACGCTTTTTCAAATGTTTTTGCATTATTTTCGAAAGTTTAGATTTTTTGTAAATTTATCGGCGCGCCGATCGGCGCACCGCCGCCGACTATAAATTTCTTCCGGCGCGCCGCCGCCGATCCCTTACCAGTCGGCGCACCGCCGCCGACTATTTTAAGATCGGCGCACACCTCTAAGGACCGATGATTAGCTAAAACTGTAGCGTTTCCTAAGACGACAATAAAAACCACGAATGTGTTGGTTTTCAATAAAAAATAGAGGTAGTTGTGGCAGTTTAACCAGTCCGGAGAAAAAACAGCAGTCTATAGAAATTTGCTTATAAACTGTTGACTTTTCTTAGTACTACAAATTGCTAGAACAAAATATATTTTTTGTGGTCGTTATTGTTGTCTTACATTTTTCAAAAATGAAGAAGAGTTATCATCGAAAATAAAATACGAGACGCACAAATGAAGGCTAGAATTTTAGCTAAACATCGATGACTCTTAAAGTGAAACACAAGCATAGTGCGTACACACGTGTGTAATAGTGTGTTACGTCACTGTTTGTAAATATTTGTTTAGGCAAATGTGAGATTTGTGGAACGAGCCGAAGGCGAGTGGAGTAATCACACGTGCCTAAACAAGCATTTACAAGCAGTGACGTAACACATTTTACATGTTTGTGGACGGTAAGTGTATTTTACCTGTCACAAACAGTGATGTAAAGTGCACTTTACCGTGCATATGCATGTAAAGTGTATGTTACATTGAATGTATTTTGAGACAACTGCATGTGTGTGTGTGTGTGTGTGTGTGTGTGTTACTTAGTTTTGAATACGTAAATCCAGTCTAGGTCTTTTGATACCGTTGCTAATAACAATATCCCAACAACGTCAATTAGATCGTATCGAACGCAACATTATTTTCAAGCAAGATCGGTATGGTTGATAACCATTCTTATATACTTAAATGAATCAACTACTTGAATATGTTAACGCAGACATAATAATTTGAAGAGAATCAAGATAATGTGGCTTAAATTATGATCACCTATATACCCATTCCGTTGTTAAAACAATAAATCGAAATAAAAAAAATTGAAGAAAATCAAAGTAGAATGATGGCATTCTTTATCCGAACAGACACCACTTTATGAATTGGAAACGTTTTTGTATTATGATGAGCTCATGCATGGATGTAATTCACAAAGTACGCGCCCGAAACGTGAAGAATCTTAGATCCACCTAGAGGTGAGGGTTTATGATGCAGAAAATTTCGAAAACGTAAGGAAGGGGATACTTTTGTCAGACACATTCTCTTCCGCATCAAAACAGTGTACGGATTTTATGAATGACCCCTGGAGCATTATGGCCACAGTCTATATGGAGCTCTCCAAATTAACAATTCAATGATGTTTTAATGAAATTTTTAAACTCGTTTTGACGGTGGTTTTCAGCAAATTTTTATATTTATTTTTAATGGACAAACTGCATGCAAATGTTATTAATTTCAGAATAGGTTAGCTGGTAGTTCTGTTATTCGACGAGTATTATTCATAATTGGTTTTTCACCTAGAGACTGCACTTGATAGGCATGCTTTTTGTACGGAAAATGTGGTGATTATAAAGTGTTCTATCTCTGTCCGTGCAACCTTATTTTTACAGACAATAGAAATACATTATTGGGTTGTTGGCGTAGTTATGTACTTTAGAAACAATAAATAAAGGAAATAGCGTTACTAACGTTACATGTTAGTAAAACTAACTTACAGGACCTATTGTTTACATGTACTTATAAGTAACTTTATTGATTCCATTGTCAATAGTAGATTTATCGAAAAACTTTCACCTAAATTTGATTGCAATATTATTCAGGCAAAATTTGGAGAATTCTTGTAGAACCGTACGGTACTGCTACAGTAAATTCGAAGACCACGCAATGCATATTGCTGTTTATATTTTGTAAGATTAAAAAAAAACAATTTTCCGTCATCACCAGGTAGACTAATTGTGATTAGAAGATTTTCCGTCATCACCACAAAATCTTCTAATCACAATTAGTCTACCTGTATCTTCAAATGTGCATGGTATAACACGAAGGTTAGTTTTGCAGCGTATTTCGGGATCGGTATCCCTCTCCCCATTATCGATGAAAGAATTCATAGTGAGCAAGTCATTACCCAGAACATCAAATTGAGTATTTATGAGATCAGGAAATATTGACAGAAATTCGAAATTGTTGTGTAAGTTAAATAAACAAATTTTTAATTTAAGATAAGTTAGTGGAGGTAGGATGTTTACTGTTTACTTAATGATTATTACAACATCGTTGAATAGCCCATCAAAATAGTAATTTTGCATTTGGTTTTTTTGGCATAAATCGTGGAACCTAATCATTAGTGGTCATTAGTGTTAATGTTTGGTTATTGTCATTCGTTCGTTAAACTTTTTCCAAAGGTTTTTGGTTTTCTGGTTATTTTTTCCCTTTTTGTCAAACCAACAAGGGTTTCGTGGAATTAGGTGCATCGCCTTAAATCTAGAAAAATGCAGGTGAAATGATTCCTGTTGACAAAAGCTGTGAAAAGCAGAATCCACCAACGACTGAATTTGTTCAAAAACAAATACAGCGAAATAAACTACACTATTGCTTTGCCCATGTAAAAAGTCCGACTTTCGTATCTAAGCTGTTGCAGCTGTTCCTTTCCGTTTCTCTGCATAGATACGAAAGTGGGATTTTTTACTTGTGCAAAACAGTAACGTTTCATCCGCAACAAATTTTGACATTTGACACATCAAAATCACGACGAAAAATTTTATTGATGAACATAATATGTCTTAGAAGCCGCTCAGAAAAACAATTCTGTGTGCGTTAATGTTACAGAATGAGAAAAGCTCTTAAGTTCTGAATCCCACCGAAGCTTGTTTTGAATGGCATTCAGTGTCAAAGAAAACTTAAATTATTAGTGTAAAATTCCTCCCTTCAAGATGTAGATAATTCTGTGATATGAGGAGCTTTTTTGAAAGTGGATCATTTTTATGCACAAACAGCCATCGTTTAAAACCTGTTAAATTTTTATATTCGCTTATTGGCTGGTGAAGAAGTGACAGATATTTTATATGTTGGAACCAAGAGCCGAAAATTTTCATGAACTTCAGAAGCCCACTACAAGAAATGTTTAAAACATTGAATGAATTAACCTAACTTTACAATAAAACACCACATGCCGTAGTAATGACAGGTCTAGGGTGCTTTTTTCGATACGAAGTGAATGTTGTCCCTCTACTCGAAACGTTTTTGATGTCGTTATGGCCTAATTAGTCGGAAAACAGACAAAAATTTTACAATTTTTTTACTTTCTTTACACAAAGCAGAACAATTCTCCGTTTACAGAATCTCTTTTACGATAATTCAAATATATTTAAAAAGCATTTTAATAATTTTGTACGACTTTCTTCGAAATATTTTTCAATATTCAAAAAGACTGTCAGGAGACTGTGAGGAGGCTGTAAGTTTTTTAGAACAGTTTAGAACTTTCATTTACTTACACATAAACAATAACAAAGGCACATCGAAACCGTGTTATAACATTGCCGATTGTTGTATAAATTTGATGTTGTAGAAGAATTAGCCTTTTTGTCAAAATAAATTATAAAAAGTCGCTGTTTCCCGACTAATTGGTCTTCTACTTCCGTCTTTTACTATCTCATAGTACTTCGCCCCAAATTCACGTTTTTCCTTATAACATAAGAATTACACTTTTATTGTACGTTTTGTGTACCTCGATCGGTGGATCGATTTTTATAATTTACGATTACATTGAATTTGATATGATTTTGTAAACTTTACTAGTTTACTGCAATTAAAAGTGGAAATTTTGTTCGTAGCGAAACATTACTCAACTTTGAAGTGAAATCTCGTAATGAACATGCACTATGACCTAGTTCAAATTAACCCGTCATTTAACCCGTCATTTCGACTAAGTTAACTTTTTTCATTTCGACTAAAGTTACTTTTTTCATGATAAATTCATAACAAAAGAGTTTTCGAAAGTGGGTTAGAAAATTTACATTTCGTTGATGGTACAGCCGGAATCCGAAAATGACGAACTCTGACTATTCGTCAAATCGATTTTTTTTTTCGATTTTTGTTTTTGGTTGCTACAGCATTAAATCAGTAAATGTGTGCATGTACACGTACAGCTGCATTTTTGTAGCCTTTTAAGGTGTTAAACAGGAGTCAAAACACGCTTCTGAAATAAATTTTCTTTGCCAAAATTTGCGACCTAAATCACGATTCGATCTGGCTACTGTTAATTACGAATTTTTTTGTAGGAATGTTATACATTCTACATTCTCACTTTATCAATGGTAAAGTAAGAAAAAAAAAAACATTTCTTGGAAAAACACAGGCATAATGCTATGCTATAATTTCTACTGATAACGCGACCTCGTCTTACATACATTTTGTAAATTTTATGACGCTTTTCAGTTATTTTGTATTTGTTCACTGAATTGTGTATTAATTGCTTATCAATGATATAATTCAAATTCGCTGATAGGTTCACCATTCACTTGCTGGTAAAGGTTGTCAAAATAAATGTAATTCCAATATTTATTTGGAAAATATTTTGGTCTCACTATCATATGCTGAATTTTAGATATTGTTACTAATGGCCATCAAACCACGCACACAGCAAACCGGGAAAAGTTTTGTTACTTTTTTTGTATTGATGGGATGTCATTCATAAAAAAGGACGTTGTCACTACGAATGACGAGTTCAGTGAAACGTGAAACACCACCATGTTAACAAATTATGGAAAAATGTATGTCGAAAAGGTCAGAAATTTACGAGAAGTATAGGATTTCATTTGTGAATGACCCTCAGGTCCATCATTTTTTTATTACATTTTGACCATCCGTTCTGTTTCGACCATAGAATTATTTTTAGAAAGAGACACTCTAAAATTATCAATTTCTGAGACTTTTGACTCACGCTAGCTCTCAGAGACGTACTAGATGTCCCTACTTTTCTTTGTAGTTTTTTAGTTTTTGACCATTCCCTTCTGTTACGTCCATGTTTATCCATCATTCCTTTAACATTGCTTGCCCCTTAAACCTTAACGTATTTTATGGACAGCCCCTTATACAACTTTTACTCGTTGTATGACGGAATATTAAGTAAAGATGTACAGGTGCAAAAGGCTCCTTTATTTGAAGAAAAGATATGACAATATTTTGCAATTAGCAGATTATTGTCGATAAGGTGTGTGTATAATGAGAATAACATTAATCATACTGTGCGGTGCAATGTATACGTTCAGTATTTTTGTCAATTTAATTTTGTAGGGTAGAACAGCAACGGTGATCAGGTTAATGACCACTTTGATGATGAATTTTCAACGTTGAGTTTTTGTTAAATTCGGTGAACTTTGGACACTTCCGCACACTACGTGTAAAGAGCAAAGATATATACGGAGATGATGTGGAGATATAATGTGGTACCCGAATACCTGGTCACTGAAAAATATTTTCGCAAGATACCGGGAAATTGAGTCTTCGTCAAAGACAGCCCCGGAAAATTTATGGACAAGAAAATCATTTTTAGGTTTTTGGCTATCGGGAAATTTTGATGCTGTCACGAGGAAGAATAGTAGATTACGTCCTTGTTTGGAACTTTATATTACCAAGTGTGCAGCTCGAGCAGAAGGCTGGGGATGCAACTACTAACTACACAAGGCAAAACACAAAGTTTGAAACAATTACGTAAGGTACTTTACTCACTAAGTCCCTGGGAGTTTGAACGCTCATGTCAATGAAATAATGATTCATTTCCCGGAGGCTTAAAACATAATTTCTACGCCCGGCGGACCTTTCTCAAGTATAAGCTTTACAATGAGATACCAACAAGTATCAACAACAAGTATCTTTTATCCATACAAAGAACGCTAACAATTAAACCGTAACCATTATAAATTCGAATCGGTTTGTGTGGGAACCTAGCGCATCCATGGTGCAAATACACCTTGCCTTACATTTATTTGTACCAGTAAATCGTTGAAATATTCACCAGAGTGAAACGTATCACAAAATATCGAAGATGACCATTGTTCTCACTAAAATTCTCACAAAAGCTTGACACACTTTAGAATTCGAAAGCGTCAAGCCCGATAAAAAATTCATTTCATTTCATATACGATTCAAGAATGTTTGGAAGTATTTTCTTGTTAGCAGCACCAGAAGGGTCGCACATAAAGTGTGCACTTGTACTCAAGACAGTTTTAATGAACATGTCGCTATGTGAGGACTATTACGTGTAACATATATCACTGGTCCATTCATATGTACCATATAGGTCCTGTTAGCCATATGAATGGGTTACAATAGACGGAAGCAAGATTTTCACTGCAGACAGATGTGCATTGTGTCTACTACTGGGGACTTATGGGACTCTTCACTTCAAAACTACTTTTTAATATGAAGTCATGGTGGCTCATTTCTGTGCAAATGTTCAAAAATGTAGAACACTTGTCTTTTACATCATAGCTTCATGGTAAAAATAGATTTGAAGAATATCTTGGCCAAAAATAATGTCACTAAATTCTGTGAATCTTAAGTTCATAACAACAATTCGGTCGTCAGTGATCCGGGATCACCTGTAGGAGCTTGCGAATTTAGATCAAATTTATTGGGAAAATCTTCGCCTAATTGGCACCAGTAGTCTGTGTCTGTGTATACCAGCACGATACGTTAAATACGTTACAATTTACTCTGTATGATGCAAAGCTACAAAATACTGTGCTCCCTACTTTTTCTTCATCTTCATGTACACATTCTCTACACAGAAAACAAAACGTGAATATGCAAATTTGTATCTGAATTTCTTTGCCTTTGTTTAGGTTCAATGAAACCAATCCAAAACCAAAACAACAACGAAAAAAATTAAAAAGAAAAAAAAAATGGAACAAAACCGTACATAGCTGTAGGTATGTACACAATTGGTGAGAGAAAAATTGACTTGATGTACACAGACGGATGTACGGAAGTTCATTATAATTTTGCTATTTCTGTATGCATTGAATGAAAACGGTAGTTTGGCTTAGTTCATTATTGTAAAATGATTTTTTGTATATGGTTGAACGAGCGTCGAGCATGTGACAGTGCGGACGAGCGTAAACTAGGCATAACAAAAAATTCAGTTTTATTAGTCTTATTAATGCCCAACTGTTTTACGAAACTCTCGGTTAGGTCGATCTTATATCTCCTATACACACAGTAGACATATGAGCCAGCTATAAAACAATTGCATAATCAAACCAAATTGAGAAAATCACCTAAATGTAGCTGATATGACAAGAGCCATACCGACTGTATTGTATATATATAACAGTTTTAGTTTTTTTTGGTTTCATTTAATTCGTTAAGCTAGCAATCAGCATATCAGGTAGATCGCAAAGAAAAAAAAGGCCACGTCAAAATCAAGAGGCACAATCAGACGTGGTCGAAAATGTTTTTGTTATCATTGTCTGGTGTGTGTGGAACGGTAATAATTTTCTGTGGTTCAACGAAATGGCAATAAACTTTGAACTCACCTCTTTCACTTTATCCCGTTTTTCGCGAACATCTGAATTGGCATCCTCGCCATTCAGCAGCGACAACATTGGCGACGACGATGATTCTCTGAAAGTGTTTTCCGGCGACGGTGGGTTCATCAGCGGAGCATCCTCTTGTGTACTGGAACTTTTTCCAGTGTCTGGTTTCTCCAAGAAGTCGTTCAGTTCTTCTTGGATTTTAGCATTTAACTTCGCTCGATCGGCAAAGTGTGCAGTGTCGTCACTGCGAGCTGGTGGCGGAGCTGGAATAAAAATTTCCGGTCCGGCTTTCTGGAACTGTTTATACACTTTCAGTACCCGATCGGTGCCAAAGTTGTCAGGTAAATAGAAAAAACCCCCGAAACACACAAAACCGAGCGTTAAGAACACTAAAATAATTAAACATTTTTCTCTCGTCCGGAAGGATCTACGAACCGCGGATCCGCTATTCGAACTATTGATGCGTGCATAGGTGGGCAACATTTCGTGTCCTTTTTCTGATTCGAATATTACCTCACTCAAATATTATTTTTTATGGAATTTTGTGTGTTTTATTTTTTCACGTCCACTTCCACCATCACACATACACTGCGGTATGACAGCGAACGAAACCAATAATAAAACGGGAGCTGTTTGGTTTTCTCAAGTTGATTTTCCATGTACACATTGTCTGATGTACCAATTAAGTTACCAATTCATTTGACATGTTACCAGCTGGTCTACCCGTGATATGCATTAATAATGTTAAACACTTCTCCAATTTTACTCAATTAATTTAAATTAAAAAAAAAACTTTGAAACTTACAACAATGATTGTACTGATCGTAAGTTTCCAATTATGTTCCAAAAATATGTTTAATTTGCAATTAAAATGTTTGTGAACCAGATTTGACTAGATTTTCATATTTTTGATAAAATTTCCGATCAGTACAATTATTCTAATCGTTTTAAAGTAAAAAAATCTGATATCTTCAGATTTTAATGAAATTTTAATTGATTTCACATGAAAATAGATTGAGTCCCATTCGATTATAACAATACGGTAATCACCCGCTACCGATTCAAAACAGTTCGGTACCTCTCTGGTTTTGTTGGTAAATTATCTGAACGGTATTACACACAGTTTGTATATGGATATACAACCTAACAAAAACAAAACAAAATCTACCACACAAAATATTCCATTCAATAGTGTCATACACATCAATTTTTACTCTTCTTCTTCTTCAATTCAACCTCTTTCTTTCGTGTGAAACCTATTGTATTTACACACACTGCGTCAATAGGCTGAATACTTTTGACAACGAAGACAGTAGACTGTTTTGACGAGATAGAAGGTCCGATACTTAATTTGAAGCAGTTATTTTGACTTGCCTTGGAGGATATGTTAAAAATTTATATGAAAATTTGCAATGACAAGTCATAATTAACTGGTGTTAGACGAAAAGCCCGCAGACGGTGTGTGTTATCTTTCTGTCTTTCTCCTTAACTCTCGCTCCGATCATAACAGTGTATAGCCAGTGTTAAAATCAAGGTTATGAAAGAACAGGCTAAGACACCTCTGAGTGGATCACAAAGGCGGTGGCACAAAATTTAGACCTATTTTGTTGAACACACTCATTATGTGAAATGTCAACTTGATAAAAAATATTTTTCTTCCTGTAGTACCAAAACCGTCACATTCACTCACCAAATTTAGTACCGAAAGAGCAACATTCTCCCCTACTATTTTCTCTCAATTTTCATTCCCGCTTATGTCATTTTCGATCCTATCTTTATTCTTTCCCAAATGTGTCAAGTTGTTGTATGTACGCGAATGTAATGTTTTTAGTGTTTTGTGACAATGCATTCATAAGGATTGCTTTCAGCATTCATACGGACTGCTTTCGGCATTCATTCGGATGTCTTTCGGCATTCCTACAGATTGCTTATTTTTCGACATTTGTGAGAATATATGCACACGGAACGGACTTCTTTAGGCATTCATACGGATTACTTTCGGCATTAATATGGAATGCTTTTGCACCGGTATGTTGTTCAGTTTTGTTGTTATGTTTTGTTCGGAATGTGACTTTGGTCACATTTGGTCACTGGAGTACCAAAGTCACATTCCGAACAAAACATAACAACAAAACTGAACAACATACCGGTGCAAAAGCATTCCATATTAATGCCGAAAGTAATCCGTATGAATGCCTAAAGAAGTCCGTTCCGTGTGCATATATTCTCACAAATGTCGAAAAATAAGCAATCTGTAGGAATGCCGAAAGACATCCGAATGAATGCCGAAAGCAGTCCGTATGAATGCTGAAAGCAATCCTTATGAATGCATTGTCACAAAACACTAAAAACATTACATTCGCGTACATACAACAACTTGACACATTTGGGAAAGAATAAAGATAGGATCGAAAATGACATAAGCGGGAATGAAAATTGAGAGAAAATAGTAGGGGAGAATGTTGCTCTTTCGGTACTAAATTTGGTGAGTGAATGTGACGGTTTTGGTACTACAGGAAGAAAAATATTATACAAACCACGGATCAAAAAGGTGTTTTTTAGACCACGGTGGTGTAGACCACCTGGGTCTAAAACACACCTTTTTGATCCTTGGTATGTAACATACTATTTTTAATTAAATTTATTGGCTGTCTCAACCCAAAATAGCGTGAAAATAGCGCCCAGTTACTTAACTTGTCTCGATGTATGTGAAAGTCCAGTTAACTAGAAAAAAACCAGTTAATTTACCTGAGCTCGGTGGGTGACCACTCTTTTTGACATCCTCTTTTAGCACTTTATTCTTTCCGTTCAACAATGCTGCATTTTCGATTAACAAGCGCCTGTGGTGAATATAGTTTTACCGTATGTCCATGCGAAAGTTGGCTAATTCACGGCAATTTGTCCACTGCGAAAATGATCCATTAAATAATTAATATGTTTTCGCTTCATTTTTCAAGAATTCTTTGTGATAATTCACGCCGTAAGTGCGGTCAAAATTCAAAATCTTTCACACAAGTCTTTCTAACGCAGCGTCATTTTCATACAAGGAAAAGCGTTGAATAAATATTTGTGTATCTGTTTTGGACGATTGTTTTTAGGCAATTTCGCGAGTTGTAGCCCAAACAAATCAATCGTCCAAAACAGATACTCAAAAAATTTTTCATGTAAGTGGTCGAAAACCAGAGAAAAAGAAAAATCTCAAAACTCCATCATTTTCGGCCCCGACACATGAAATAGTTATTTGTGTATCGTTTTGGACGTTTGATTTTAGGCGAGTTGGAGCCCGAATGAAGTGAGGGCGACATGCGAAAGTGCCTAAAATCAAATCAATCGTCCAAAACAGATACTCAAAAATGTTTCATGTAAGGGGTCGAAAACCCGAGAAAATTCTCGAAACTCCCTCATTTTCGGCCCCGACACATGAAAATGTATTTTTCGTTTCACTTTATCATCGACTCGTTCACTTGAAATTCAAATTTTAGGCACACTTACGGCGTGAATGCACTTTAAACTTTCGCGTAGGGTAGATAATACACCAGAATACATTTGACGGTGTTCCGTAATTCATTAATTCGGAAACTGTTTTATGATGCTCGCAAACTCGCTCATGTGTTTTTTTAGTAGCTTGCTTATGTAAATGTTTTTCGACTCGAATATACAAACTCTAAATTTGTCGAAAAGACAGATACCGATTGTGACGAAATAGGTCAGCAAGTGTTACTGCTTCAAAAAAAAAATCGAATCAAATCAAATCACATTTTTATTAAACGTATCTTACCTTCAAACATTTGGATTTATCTATCTGGTCACGCCAGAACTTTGAAAATAAAAAAGATGCTGATATGAAGTCTGGACATCCAGACCTCCTACATAACAAACAAGTTCTGAAAAAAATACGTCCGTGGCTGTTTCTCAAAAGAGTCCCTCCTTTTTTAATTTTAATACTTCTCAAAAACGAACAAAACGTTCTCCGTGTAAAAACCGAGAGAGAGAGAGCGCAAACAACAAAAAATTGAAAAAATTCAATTTTGTCTCTAACACTGAGGTCTTTTTTGGTAAGTGGAAATCAAGCCTTATATGCAGACAATAATAATATGATAATGGGTTGTGATTTTCGCCATTTTAAGAAGAAGAAGAATGACGTTTCAGGTCTATGACGCTCAGTAAATACACAATTTATGAAACTGTTTATGTTTCAGGCATGTAGTATACGTTAAATAAATTAGTTTATTGGGTCTATATCACAATTTCAATAGATCCATTGAAGTGAAAAATCAAAACATATTTAAATCTCGTAACATTAGAACAAAGGGTCCGATATGGCTGCACACATTATAGCTGCGGCTGTGGAGAATGACGTTTGACATTTCTGTTTTACTCCCGGTGAATTTGTTTGTTTTTATTTTTGCGATCGTTGTATTATCTTCATCGATTGATCGAAGTAAATTTTCTTCAACAACAACAACAACAAATTTTCTTCACTTTACAAGCAAAAATAATTCGAATCGTCAAAATGTCTTATTCAAGTGCAATGCGTCTGTTTTGCCAAAAAGTATTTGGTTTTAAAATTGAGTTAATGAGATGGTGCAACCGAATGGATTTGTTAGCTATAAGCACCGACAAGGGTAAGTAAAAACGGTTAGAAGTTTAGTATATAGTGAACGTTATTGCCGTTAGATCTGTGATTATCATTTCAATTTTCAAAAGTGATCTGGCACACTTTGTGCAGTTTCTTAAGTGTAGTTAATAGTAGGACCTCACAATAAAACATTTGCGCCTGCAAAATGAAAGCAAAGATTTTATAGACTCGAACCAGTGACCCATTGTAAGCCAATCATTTGAAATTTCTACTCTCCGCTTAACAGGAGAAGTCATCATTCGTCGCCTGAATTTTCAGCGAATATGGACACATCCTCCACCGAGGGATGGCGTAAAGGTTCGTGGCATCGACTTTCGGCCGGATGAAAAGATTATTGCTATCGGTAGGACATTGTATAGCCCGTGACCGTTCTGATTGATTAATTTATTCGTCTCAATATTACTCGTTACAGGTTACAGTACAGGCTTGGTGGTCCTTTTGGATATCGGCAGTCAACACGAAATATATTCGTTCAATCTCAAAAGTGACATTACATGCTTTGGCTGGACACAAAACAGTAAAGAAATCGAAGATAACGGCAATGACGACAGTCCATTCGTAAGTTGATTGGATTGGATGAAAATTCAATGACACTGACATTGGGATTTGTTTCAGGGATCACACGAAACGTACCTGCCACAATTGCCCAGTTTCAATTCCCTTTCGTCCGGTGCAAGAAAGTCCGATAACGTGTCCACCAAATCGAGTTCGAAACGGATTTTAAATCTGCTGGTGATTGGTTTGACGTCGGGTGTTGTACACACATCCGTTTTTGGCATTTTACCATGCGGTCAAATAGACGTAGCTGCACAGATAAAAATTCCCAGCCACGAATTCGAGATTGTCGATGCCAAAATGAGTGCCGACTTTAAGCAAACTTTTGTTTTCGTTAAACTGAGCACCAGTCTGAAAATCTACATTTTTGAGAATGACATTTTTCCGACATATTCCCTGCCACTTTTGAATGTGGCCGTCAAACATGGACTGATATTGAACACAATGGTGTAAGCTCTTATCGTACTATTGGGCAAAGTTTACGAAATAAAATTTATCATCATCACCAGGTACATCGACGATGTCATTCAAAGCATAACTGAAGCATGGGAAACCGCTTTACTCGAGATGGATATCAAATTGGCGAAATATGCCAGTTCACAAGAGCCCGGAGCAGTATCCGCTGACTTTTTAGAGCTGCTGATGTTTGGAGAGCCATCGGAGCCGCTTGAATTATTTCTCACAAGTGATCTGACGGAAAAAGGTTTGAAAAAGCTCGGCAATTCGTTTGACATCAGTTACTCTACCATCCAGAAACTAGTGGTTGAGCCACTTCATTCTGGCATTCTGAATATCTGCTACCATCTGAATACCGTGAAGGGAATGAGTCGAAACGTTTATTTCTACAAGGTTAGTGGTGACCCGAGTAATGTTAGAACATAGTTCACGTATAGAATGATCGGACATTTTAGCCAATTTTGGGTGCGCTGTCGAACAAAGCTGTACAAAATGCTGGTGCATTTCTAATCAAAGCTATGGAACTACAGCAAGCAATCGAACAATCGACAAGAGATTACAAGATATTTTGGGCCTGGTTAAACAGTGTCATCATGCGACTGATGGATGAACCAGTTCCGGACGATATTGCAGCATTTTCGCAGCAAGACATCATCTATTTGGCGGAGTTTCTGAGTAACTTCGATATATTCGATGAAGAAGGTAGAGGCTGATTCGGTTTTTGTATGGTTACCTAACTCAACAAAAATTTAAAAAATGTTTTGCTTCAGATGGCGATTCCGAGCCGATGACCCGAAAGAAATTCAATTTGGAACGAGTGGGTCAATATTTGGAAAATAAAAATCTAGAAATCGAATCGAAAAATGATACGACGCAAGAGTGGAATCAATTGCTGGAAGAAAACGATTGTCTGAAGAACTGTGAATTGATCTATCCGCATCACAAGAATCTGTCGCTGGTGCAGCAGCACAATTTACTGAAAACATGCATTACGGAACTGTTCGCCACGCCCGAAACGTTAATTGGCAAGGAATTCCGATTGAAAACCGAAATCAATTGTTTCGATTTGCTGGAAACATCCACCGTGGTGACCAATCATGTCAATGTGGAGGCCGATAATGTTAGTCTGCTGGCAACGTTAATCGATAAAAATCAACTGATGATAATCGAATTCAATCCAAAACTGAATACATTCGGATCGGTGCGCTTGTTCTTCCAACCGCGACCGTTTATCGACATCAACGACAAATTTTCATCATTTGGCACATTGAAATTCCATCACATGCAATTCTACAACGAAGATATTTTGTCGATTTTATTGGACAGTCAAACGGATGCCCGGCAAATGAATTGTTTCATCCAATTTCCGTTGTCAGCCTTGAAATCGAAATTCGCCATGCAAAGAGTTAACTTCACCGCCACTGTTATGTCAACGACACCGCTCACCAACTGTTATGATGTGCTGGAGCCAACATCGATACGTGTTATTGACGGATTCGATGGGTACATGATAGCCGTCTCAGGGAATCGGAAAGTAAGTTACTCTGAGGTTATTGTCCCGCTTTTGGTTGTTCTTAACTTCGCTTCTTACTTTCAGGTTGCATCAATTCTGTCTGAGTCTCAAAAACGAATTAGACTTTACGAAATGGAAGTGGAAGACGAAGATGAAGAAATGGAACCTGCACTGGAAGCGTCTTTTTCATAGTTTTGTACTGAGAAGAACACAAATAGAATCATATTGTCCAAGACACACAAGAATTGTAGAACTTTTGAACTATGCTTTCAGTTTTGAGGTCCAGCTCAGGGCCCATTATTTACTAAAATTACTGACAATTTCCAACAATTTTGTCAGTTTTCGGTAAATTTCGGCACTTTTTTTTGTAAATTTTAGCAATTTTCTGTAAATAACATTACCAACAACAGGCCCATACTCATTCCCGTGAAGAATCGTTAAAGTCCGATCGCCAAAAAAATGAAAGAATCGCCAAAGTATGATATGAAGAAACACCCACAAACATAAAGAATGGAAAATTTGTCTTGATGGCGTTTGTTCACGATTTTTCACAATCTGTCGATTTTTTGAAGTGATTTTACAAGTCAACCAAAAATGATTTTGTTCGATCCTAGGAAATTTATCCTTTTGGTGATTTTTTTTTGAATCGGACACACCATTTTTGTTTCCGGACGTTGTGGTGCTATCGATAGGGAATCTCAAGGTGATCATTTCGTAGAAGAAGTTTTTTTTTTAAACGACCTCTACACGTCCCGGGGCGACTCTCAGGTAATTTGAAAATTTCAAAATCATGCCTTTTTCAGAAATTTTTTCAAAGAAATGAAACGATCCGACCGGTTTTGATCCAATGGCAGTTTTTAGAGAATTGACAGACGATTCTAATAAAAGTATCGTCGGGTCGTAAGGTTGTAGCTGTGAGTCAGGGTGTGGCATCAAAGTCCAATTTTATAGTTTTGTCAATGAGCACCCCAACCGATTTTTTATTTTATGGGCTAGCACATCCCATTTAACATATCACAAAATTGGGAGGAGGTTTTTCAATTTTTTCAAAAAATCTTAAAAAACTTTCTTATGGGTGCCCACATTCCTGTGATTTTTTAATGGAAATGTATGGAAAGTTCGACTAAAAATTAAATTAATTGCTATATACTGGTTGTCTCTGGTCTACCGAACAATTATATGCAATAACAAGAAATTTAACATTTTTACTTTGTGAATGTGGACAACTTTCACTGATTTCTTCTTCATGTCTAGTCATGTCTAGCTCATCCACTGCCGGGTAGAGCTTCAGTTGCTATTATATCTCATAGCCCGAGACCGCACCTTTCCAAAAATACCATACTTGCCCTATTCGCTATCTGGCATGTATTCGTTACGATGTCAAATATGTGGATAGGTCGACCTACTCGAAAAAATTTTGAGGCAGTTTTTTATTTCCAATTTTACCCGAAATGAAGTTACAAATTATTAGGTGGTTATGGACTCATTTAATGAAGATTACACGCAAGGGGATACATTAACGTTTAAAAAAAAACTTAAAATTTTTGGCCTACACATTCTGAAAAACGATTTTTAACCGCGAATCAATGATGGTACATTTTTGGCCAAATGTAACAAAATTAGATAATGTCAAAATCTGACATTTAAGTGATACAACAGCACGTATAAGCAGTGTGAATGTGGATTGTATGGATGTACCAAATGGTAAAACGCCTTATGCAAACCTTGATATAACTTCGATTGCTGTGCAAATACGATGAGATGAGTTTGTGTACATATGTCCAACACAAAATCCCTAGATCTAGAGTACGAATCTCGCTCGAAGTGAGATTTCTTTTTTCACTAAAAAAACAGTAAAAATTTCGTGATGTATTGGTGAGAGACGGTTTCGCATCTGTCCCTACGATCACCGAGACGATCACTTATGCTTGAAGACTGTGCACAAAAAATGTTTACTACAAGCCTAACCAGTCGAGTCACAAGAATGTGTTTAAATTTGAAATTACCGCCAGTCATTACGGAACGAAAAACCGCACATCCACATAATATTTTAGAAACCTACACTACATTGAAATGGTTGCATTCTTTCGCCTGTCACTTAGATGACGTCTTCTCTCGGAACATTTTATGTACTGAAGAAAATTCTTAAATTTCATTGAGGCAATTTTTCCCCCAATAAAATGGCAAACATTGTTGAGCCCAGCTGTGTCAACTATGTGTGTTCTTGTGGCCACCTCAATCCCATAACAAAACTGTATTTCTGCCGATACTGTCTCAAGTTGAGGTGTGGCTTCTGTGTCTGTCATGAAGTAAGTACATTCTCGGTGTTGATGACGGAGTGTAGGCTCAACAGGGTTCAATTTGTCTAATTGCTGAATTGTGTACAGGTTGACTCACACTTCTGCTGTAACTGTTTGGAGAACATCCCGTCGGGCGAGGCCAAATTGAAACGGAATCAATGTAACAAGTGCTTCGATTGTCCGAGTTGTCAGCATACCCTGTCGTCACGGGCGACCACAATTCAAATTCCGAAAAGACCGGAGGCGGAAGGTGGTAAAAATGTAGGTGGCGGCGATTTGAAACCGAGGAAAATGTATTACCTTACGTGTTTGGCATGTCGCTGGACGTCTAGAGATGTTGGTATTCCCGATCAGGCGACAGGTAAGACAGTAGTCAAAGAATTTTGGGAATGATGGACAAACATTCACGATATTATTGAGGTGTTAACTGAGAGCCGTTGAGAAGTTGTTCATTTCAATCTAGTCTAATCAAGAAAGTGGTGCACAAAACAGAATCGAAATTTCCAGTGCAGTCAGAATTTAGATGAGTTGAAATCTGGAACATTTTCGCTTATAAATTCGCATAACGTTGTTGTTCATCGTTTGCAATTTAATTTGATCTTAAAATTCACGGTCACTGGGAATCTTATTATTCCTCCAGGCAATAATACGAGTCTTATATTTGTGCGTATCGGTTGACAGGATGTTGGTGGCATAACTATTTTACGTGCCTTAAATTTCTAAAGATCTTTTGCCAGAACCTTTCTCTGTCTAGACAAATATCATATGTGGTAATGCTCGGAACAGATCAGGTTTTTTTTAGTCTTAACGTGACCTGAAACCTGAAAAATTGAATTCATGTTCAGTTGACCTGAACAGTTCAGTCTTTCAGGTTTCAGATCAGAGCGTGTCCAATAAACTAAATCAGGTTCAGATCACTAATTCAGCTTACCATCGGGCTCAGATAACTGGTACAGTAACTGATAACTGGTTCAGATAACTGTCTCAGATAACTGGTTCAGATAACTGATTCCGATAAGAGGTTCAGATAACTGTCTCAGATAACTGTCTCAGATAACTGGCCCAGATAACTGGCCCAGATAACTGGCTCAGATAACTGGTTCAGCTAACAATCGGCTTCAGCTAACTAGAACGTAGATTTTTTTATAAAATTATTGTTGTCTCAATAATACACCCAGCAGTGTACTGCATTTTGTCAGCCACTCAAAACTTGTAGACGGCCGTTTGTAGCCGCGATAAAATTTGTTTAAGATGCCTAATGGAATAACCATATGTTTGGCCACATTTTTGATCAATACAATATCTTAAACTAATGTAAAATCCGAGGGGAAACTACTTCAAAAAAACGCTGTAAATACTTTGTGGCTTTATGTGAAGTCTAGCACTCAAGCAGAGCCAATGACTTTTCGTGTTTGATATTCTTATGAGTATTGTAACGTTTTTATGGTTTTTAACGACGGTTATGGCATCAGCCATAGCTACTCTTTTTGCCATGTCAGCTAGGAAATAGTTACACAAAAAATTACTATCAATCAATTAACTTTGACTTTACATGTAATTGTATTGTATGACTTTCCAAAACTTCCCCTTGTATAAAATCGAAGACATAGGTCGTAATTTACGTTTCTATCTTGGACATGATGGATTTTACAGACGCAAGAGAAGGAAACCAATAGAACGGTTCAGAAAGGGTTGACCTGACAAATTATAACATTTTGTGAGGTTGGATAGATATTCAATGCATTTCCTAAGCGATTGTTACCTTCCCGATTGGTAAACGTTAAAATTCTCCAATCTAATCGGGTCAATTCTTACAAATTCTTTTAGCAACCGGTCAGTGGCCAGAATGTGAATATTCGAATGCCACTCGATTCTCCTTGCTGATGGAACACTACCAAACTGTGGTTCAACAAGAAAAGCAGGAGAAACAAGATTTGTGGCGACGTAAAGCTCCGAAGCAGCACAAGTATCCGAATCTAACGGTAAGACGAAATGGATTTTTTTTTTCGTACAAGTTTGTCATTTTGTTGATTCATTGAAGGATCGTACGGGTTTGACGGCATCGATAATTCGTCGCCAAATGGGGCTTTCTGATAAAACTGCTCCGAAAATCAAACAGAGCACCATTAACCCATCATTAGCAACTGATGTCGTCCAAGAACTGCCGGATGACATTTTCAGCAAAGAGATCATCCTCAGCAACATAACCACGGTAAAGCAGCGTCTCAACCATCCGTCTGTGCAACCCAGTACGGTTAACAATCTCTATCCACTAAACAAGAATCTGTCGATCAAACGATCATTGCGCTGTCGTCAATGTGAGCACAATATTATCAAGCCGGAATACAATCCAGTGTCGGTGAAATATCGCATTCAATTGTTTGCTAGCTATCACGTACCCGAAGTTCGTCTCATGAAATGTGGCCCGCTCAACGCCGGCTCTTCCACTCAGATTTTGATCAAGATAATCAATCCAACGTTGCACGAAATGACCATAACAATTATGGACCTACCAACGCACGAAGAGGAATCCCTGATCATCGAAGAGATGAAAAAGAAATCGGACCACCGACAACCACTGGGACCGATGGCCAGTCTCAACTCGGCATTTTCGCGCCAGGCATCACTAAACGAGGAACCGAAGTTCGTCGATCAGAAGGTGACCGGTACGATTGCACTGCCCGATTCGTCGTTTATGCTGCAGCAACGCGACGATTCGACGGAGTACGATGACGATCATCAAGTGACCAGGGAAGAGCCGAAATTTGTGGTATGGAGACGATCGAATAAGGTTGCTGTGGAGTTAACCGTCAATCCATTAGATTGCAAGTCGGGCGATGAGGTTGTCGTTGGATTCTCGATGCAGTACACTTATGTCAACACCGCCACATCAGGTGCTGTCGACAAAAAGGAACCACAAACACATGCGTTGACGTCTAGGGTCTATTTACGAATCGGAAAAATCAAGTGAACTGCAGCTCGCCCTAACACTCGTTTGTAACGTTTACCTTTCCTAAACCTTATTTAACACCAGTTCGTATGCATACACATCGAACAAATAAAATGTATTCGCTTTAACCGCTAGCCAAGTTGTTTTACTTTAGTGCACGAGAAAACCAAATGAAATTTTTGAAGCACGAAACACCTTCGGACACCGGCATCAGTAATAGGAGTCAAAGCGATCAACAAAAAACACAGTTCCGTTCAGCAATTATTTCAACCAAGAATTGGCCTTTTATTTTCAGTGTCTTAGCATTTCACACAAAAATCACTTCATGGTGGAAACAATGCCAAAAATACGAATCGATTAGCATACAAACAACCAGTGTGTATACATTGCATTTAAAGACGACGACCACGTCGTCCTCCCTTTCGGCGTGTGGCGTCTGATGGAATGGGTGTAACATCTTCAATGCGACCAATTTTCATCGATGAACGGGCCAAAGCACGTAACGCCGATTGGGCACCGGGTCCTGGTGTTTTTGTTTTGTTGCCACCAGTTGCGCGAAGTTTAATGTGCAAAGCTGTGATTCCCAACACCTTACATCTTTCGGCAACATCCTAATGATTGGGAAGAGTACAGTTAGTGATACAGTCACACACACACACACGAAAAATGTGCAAAAATTGTCGACTTACTTGTGCGGCCAACATAGCAGCGTAGGGAGAAGCTTCATCACGATCGGCTTTCACTTTCATGCCACCGGTGACGCGTGCAATTGTTTCACGTCCAGATAAGTCTGTTACATGGACGAAAGTATCGTTGAAACTGGCAAAGATATGCGCTACTCCAAATACATTTTCGCCTTCACGAACTTGTGGTCCAAGGGATACTTGAACCTCTTCTTTTTGAACTTTATTTTTGCGTGGAGCCATTGTTTACACACTGGAAATGAATGGAGAAATTATTGAACCAAAGAGACACTCACAAAACACCCGAAAAAATTATTGAAAGCGATTTGAGGTTAAGAGGCACCAATCGTCTTTTAATTCGAACAAAATGTCAACATCAAAAATACAAAAATTTCATCAACAATCATCGGACATTTAATAGCAGAAAATCGCTGAAATTCCACTCTATAAATCGACGATAAACGTTAATAAATCGATGGACGGATACTTTTGTTAAAATTAATTCGGATAACACAAGAAATTACAAAAATATTTCGGACTAACAATTTTATTCCTTGCAAACTGCTTCGACAGGAAACACGAAAAGAGATATTAAAGTCAATGACAAACCTGACAGCCCGTCGCTAACTTCGCTTGATAGATGTATCGGTACCATTGGTAAAAATTTAAAAAAAATGTTTTTTTGTCAAGTTTGTTTTTCATGCTCACAGTGTTCTGGTACAACGCGTGAAATTTAAATTTTTTGTTGCGATGCAGAATTTTAGATTCTCATTTCCTAAATTAAAGTTTTTCTTTTCTCTCGTCTGACATCATATACCAGTAAATATAACTGTTTGATGAAAATTAAGATACGTCTCACGATCACTGACCTAGATATAGATAAAAATTTGTTGTAAAAATGACCTAGCTTATGGGTGAATGGTCCAGGACCTGGCTATTACGGCTATTACGACCAAGGTTCTGAAAGAACAGGTAAAGACACCCACGAAGGCGGTAGATGGCACACAAATTTTGACAATTTGGACCAATTTTGTTAAGCACACGTATGACAAATAAACTTGATAAACAAAAATTATTTTTATCAAGTTGACTTTTCACATAATTTTTAATGAGTGTGTTTAACAAAATAGGAAGTGTCTTAACCTGTTCTCTCAGAATCTTGATTTCCACCATCGCAATGCAAGACTATAGTCTAAAGACAAACAATTTTTCTAGCGCAATATACAAAACCGACAGTTAAGAGGCACCGGTACTTAGCTAAAATTGTAGCCTACATTTGTGTGCCTCAAATATAATTTTTGATGATATCTTTCCATCAGAATCCTTTTTCAAAAATGTACGAGCGCAATTCCGACCACGAATGTGTTAGCTTTCAACAGAAAATACATTTGGTTGTAGTCAAACCGCTACAACCAAATGCATTCGTGGTCGGAATTGCGGTCGTAATTTTTTAAAAGGGATTCCGGTGGAAATATATCATCAAAAGTAAACTAAAGCCGAGTATTTAAAAATCGCCTTAAAGTATGCTTTTCAGCAAAGAAGTAAAGAAGAGCGGATAAACATTTAGCGGAGACCAAATGTATCATCAACTGCATCATTAAATAAAAACGTATTGACCTGTCTGAACTAGAAGGTGACCCACAGAGCGATCGAAAGTGTTGGCTAAATGATCTACATCTCAGCACGTACACCTTTCCGTTTTAACAATTTGCCTCTCCGTAGAAGTAGAACTATTTTATAGAGATATAAGTAACTGTAAAACCATTATATTTTCAGAATAATAGACAATGCCGGATTGGCTCAAAAATGTCCTTCGAACGTTGTATGGTGAAGTTTTTCAAAAAGCCCTTCGTTGTCATCCATACAAAAATCAAAAGGTCTCTCGGGAATCGTCCGAATGCCCATATCAGTCCGGCACTGTTTAAACCCTCGTTTAACCCAGTGATGGCATTACTAAGAAGCTTATAATTAGTCAACACTAAAAAACTAAACATTTTCCACGGAAATGCACATATTCAAATAAAACAGTTACCGTCAAAAAAACACTTTTTTAAATAGGTTTCTTCCGAGGCCGTTCAAAATGTCAAACGTCATCCACATCCACAGATAAGCCAACACAACCTCACTTTGAAGTTTTAACGACCAAATTTGTTTAAGTTGCGGTTATGTTTGCTTCTGTGGATGACGGTCGGTTCTTTGATGTCAAAATTCGTTTTTACCGTACGATGGAAGAAACATGTTAACGATCAAAATTTGTTAAGAATTTCATGTGACAATTTAACTTCTGATGGCAACAATTTATGTAAGAAAATTCAAGAAAAAATTGATTTAGGTATTTCTTATTGCCCGATTAAAAATAAATTCTGTTAGACAGTACCTTCGACCATATTTAATGGATATCATAAGGTGTTGGATTTCTAACAGGAGTGAATTTCATATTTCAGAAAATGTATAAAAATGCTCTTCGTAATCAAAAAAATGTTCAGATTAGCCCTGACTCTGGATTGTAAAGCTTAAGCCTTAAAACAGATTAAATACAAATGTTCAACGGGCAACACGTCCTTAAACACGTTAAAATCTAAAATTTAATTGAAGCTGGTATAGATAGCCTAGTTCCAAAAGAAACGTAGCAGACTGTATATCGATCTGGATTCTACACGGAAAAAAAAGTTTTTTCAACAATTATTTACTACAAATATATAAATATTTGGCACGAATATATAAATATTTGTAACAAATAAATTTGGAATTTATTTCTCCTAAATATTTTAAATATTTGTTGCAAATATAAAAAATACTTGTGACAAATAATTTTAAATTATTTGTTATAAATATTTTGTATATTTGCAACCAATATATAAAATATTTAGGAGAAATAAATTATTTGTTACAAATATTTTTATATTTGCAACAAATATTTGAAATATTTAGGAGAAATAAATTAAAAATTATTTATCAAAAATATTTAAAAATATTTGGGACAAATAATTTAAAATATTTGTAACAAAAAATTTTGAATTTATTTCTTTTAAATATTTTAAATATTTGTGACAAATATTTATATATTCGAACCAAATTTTCACAATTTTCTGTAACTTTTTTGTGTTTTTTCCTTTTTTCGGTTCTGTCCTATTTTTAGCTTAGCGGGTGTGTGATGTGATCGACCGGTGCACGGTGATGTGAGTAAGTCATAATTTATCTTAAGTTCTTCCTTTCTAAATTCTATATTGCTCTGCGTGCAGTTTTTCTTTTTTTTGTGTCACCTTTCAAACTAATGTGAAGGTTTTTAGTATTTGTTTATTTATTTTAATTATTTTTTTTTTGTTTTCGTTTTCTGTTACGGGCTGACTTTTGTGAGTTATGTTTCGCTATGAACATTAATATAAGGTGTTTCCTTTTGTTCAGTTGAGTCAATAAATTTGAATTTGAATTAAATTTGGTTCGAATAATCGATTTTTTTTCCGTGTAGATGCCTCTCTTTAGTATTATATTATGTGTACCAATAATATGTTACGCTCGACTGTAAAAAAATGCTCGAAAAATGGCCCAATGCAAAATGATTGAAAATAGTTGACAGAAAATGTATGAGCTATCTGTCAAAGATATTTCATGCATCCTGATTTTTCATGCATAACGTCACGGCTGCAACATAACCAATCTTATATTCACCCGAAACTTGGGATCCGTATTTCTTGCTATTCCCTGAGGGTTTGCGTTACCTTCAGTATGTTTATATACCTTCGTCTCACGACCTATGTATAACCTTTTAAATTTAAAACCAACCGACAGCTTTGCGCTGCAACATCTGGTAACTTGACTTGACAACTTGACGAAAACAAAATTCTATTATCGACATTAATAATATTTTCTTCTTTGTCCCAGAGCAGTGTATACCGTGTATACCAAAATGTTTCGGCAACAAAAAATTGACAACCGACTCTGCCCGATTCGATCATATGCAACAAAAAAAAAAGTTTCGGTTAACAAAAGATAGAAGATAAAGTTCTTAGTTCACCAATTCATCTACATATTTGTTGTTATCGTGTAGGTCTGAAATCCATTTTATTTCACAAGAAAAAACTTCAAATCCTGAATTCAAAAGAAGAAAAAACTTTGATAGTGAAAATAACCAGTGGCTCGGGAAATGATTATTCAATGCAAATTGATCGATTCGCTTTATATGTGTCTAATGTCTGGCTTACAACAACACACAGCCATCATAGAAAGTAGATTTTCGCTGATTCGGTTATGGTGGCGATAAATATATTGGTTTTTGTGTGAGCAAAAAGTGATTTTTTGTTTTTTGTTTCGGAAGCTTTCTTCGGAATATTTGTCCAGCGTTCTAAACCGCTTTGTGTACATCGATAGACATTAAATCGCAAGCATTTGCCCGCCATCTAAACAGTAAACAGTTGATATATACGGAAAACCATATTTGCCTTCGAATCAAAAGTTTTCGCTGGAATAAAATCATAGAACACCACCGACCTTATGGCAGATGCGGTTGGGGGGCAACAACAACAGCAAGAGGCCCCCCCGGAATGGAATGCCGAAGAATGCGATAGCCACAGTTTTGACGATTCAGACCGATTTGAAGAGGATTCGTTGTGTTCGTGGAGCTCAGAACCAGAAAGTTTATGTAATAATTGGAGGGGATGGAAACGTCCCATAACCGCAAGCACATTTGGAAACGGTGGTGTACGGAAAACAGCTGATGGTAAGTTTGTATTTCCATTCAATAAAATGTAACCATCCAGTGATCGAAAAACAATTTCGGCCCGATTGGGACCAGAAAACAAAAGACGCTCAATTCAATCGACAGAATTTTTTCTTTGTTCGAACGGGATCCATTCGAGGAAAATGATTTAATGTTACAACATGCCTTTAATGGTCCGGTGTTTATTTGTTGAAAATTTCGAAACCACAAGTTGGAACAATTTTAGATTTATTTGTTTTGTTCGAAACACTCCGACAATTTGTGTTTTAGTTTTGTGCACTCTAACCGACCGTATTTATTCATGACAAAGAGAATTGGTTGGAAAATTTGTGTGCTTTCTTTTTGTTGTTTGTCGTTTGAACTTCTAATTTTTCATTGTTTTCGTTTCTGTTAATGGAAGTGGGATTGCTAACAATACTATGTATCCCGGTATAGATGTACCCGCGCCATGTACATTTGCTGGCTGAAAAAAAGAAAAGAAAAGAAAAACAAAATTCCAATCCTGTCATTTTCAGTACGAAAATCGACAAGATCTTTTGTTAATTACGGTCGTTTGCATACAATTTCCATTCAGCTCATAGATTTGGCCATTAATTATTCATCAAAGAGAAACCACCAAATACTACCCATACAAAGTTGTGCCTTTCGGACATACATGGACCATATCGTTTGGGTGATGCTACAATGTGGCTTTTGTTTTTGCTAGGTGTCTACTGTCTGTTTTACCAGTATTAACTGTTGTGCTTCTCGGTTTCGTTTTTTTCCCCATTTTCTTTTCTTTCCACAAAGTGATCAGATGATAAATAAAGTGGCACAACGAAATAATCCGAATTTCATTCACCATTCCTACAATTCACACTTACATGGTCTGAGATGTCATAATAGTGCGTATATGAGAGAATTGCATTTCAAATTTTATAATAGAAAGTCGTTCGTCAATTTTCATTTCGACGTCAATGAACGCTGTTTTGTTTTAGATTTTGTAATAAGGGGTGAAATCATATTCACTTTTCCTGCATAATTTATTCCGGAACGGTGTTCCAATAGCAGAAAAGCAAAATTAGTAATTAAAAATAATTTTTTTTTGTCGAACACTGACACGCTCATCAATTGGTGGAATGGATTGAAAAGTGGGTTAATCGATACGTACAACAAAATTTTATTGTGTGAGAATGAGAATTGTAGGAAAATAATTTTCTTTTCCACTCACTGTAGGTGTTGAAATGTGCAGTTTAATTAAGGTTGGATTTCTGGGAAAATAACAAGTCTGATTGGAGTGGGTTAGATGGGATTGTGATCGAAATGATGTTACTGGAGTTATATTTCTTATCTATTAAAAAAAAAACTTTACAGTTCAAACATATCAAACATGAGCCAGAGCCAGACTCGAATGTAGTGGTAAATAAACCGTTGGAAAAAGGATTGAACTAGGCGGTATGGATCGAGCTTATTGAAAAAATTATAATTTATGACCCGCGCCATTCATTATGAGATAAATATACAAAAAAAAATAAAAAATTTTAAAGTCAAATTATGAAGTAGAAAGAGAATTTCGCGTGAAAAGTAAAAGTAAAATCAAACGACAACTAAAAGCGAATGACTTTCGCTTTCTAAATTTTGATTCTCATTTATTTATGGATATATCTGCGAACGATGCTGTTTGATTGCGAATTTCATAATCGCTATATTGGCTCAAAGCGATTACTGACTGTACTGTCCAAAACTAAATTGTTTGGTACTGCAATTTCTTAAAACATTTTTTTTTCATCCTTTCGCTGATCGATTACAACATGCTTCGGCCATGCCACGCCAACTTATTGCTTTTCGATAGACATTAATTTTACGTATTCTGTCCTATACTCATCGCACATGATATTGTGTTGCACATACAACCTGTAAACGGCTGCGAACTATTCACGACGAAAGAATAAATTTGGAAATTTGTCAGAAACTTATGAAGATCAGAATCTTTAGATTTATTGCACGGCTCGAATGTTTGCTTATCGCCAGACTGCCGTCTTCCGATTTAAAATTTCATTCAAAAAGCATTCAGACTGATGTGACGGATTTCGGTAACGTGGATCCAGTACCTACCTACTTATGTGACACATTTTATGTTATTGTATACACCAGACTGCTGCTGGCATCTGAACTCTGATAAAAGATAGCTCATAGAAGCAGGCCGGCGTTGAGTTAAAAACAATCGTAATTCAGAAGTTGTCATCCCGTTTCAACATTGCAATAATGAGGTCTTTGACCCGATAATGCCTCGAAGTTAATGGCTCTGAAATAAAGAGAAATTTCGTAGTTTCTATCTGGAAAGTATTAGGAATTAACGCACTACTTCTACATTACCATAAAAAGATTTGTTTTACTCTTTTTAACTGCCCAAAATTCCGACCTCCGCTAATTGAAACTCGAGATCCTGTTTTGACGAAAAACTCATCATCTTAAGGTAATTTGTTAAACGGGATTAACATTTTTTGGTGGGTATTAGTGAAAGCCTCAGATTCAATTGCAAAATTTCATTCGACCTTACAGAATATCCGAATCCGACACATCTTACGTTCCTCGTAGGCTCAATCTCACACTTCTAGGCTAGCTGTTAGCTATAGAGTGCAAAATTTTCTTGACACACACAAGAACCGGAGAAGCTTACCTTTCGTCGACCGTAAGAATGTCAGCAGTTTTACTATCGGATCTATTACTTCATTTGATTTAAGTATTTTCAAGTGATTGATTTCAAATCTTTTATTTCAAATTTTTAAACATCTTCTTTTCTACTGTGTTACTGTGTTAGTCAGAGTCCGTCGTTTATTCCGGGAATCGTTATCGATAACAGATGATAGGCCATGAAAAACAGGTTGGTTATTTCTCAGGACATACAATAGGGAATTTTACTTACTCAAATTGACTGAAAAATACCGAAAAAGTCAAATAAATTTTCAGCAATTTCAGTCAATTAGTTCCCAGTATTAGACCCAATTATTGCTTCTGTTTGTATCTTGGCGTGACTTTATTCTAAGCGCAAAGATACCACCTTATAAAATTCAACCTAATTTCGTCGATTATTACACCCGTTAGCCACGTAATCCTCATACCAAATTCGCTAAATTTTAGAAAGTTGTAGCCACTGGCTTGACAGATTCACCTGCCAATTTTAAATGTTTCAGTTAAAGGTCGTCAAAAAGCAAAATTTTTTTACAAAATATCATTCAATCCTATTAATGACTTACATAACATTCGCTCCATTTCGAATATAGCAACAAGGATACTACCACCTACTTGCCTACCTACACAAAAAGTTTGGTATAAATGCACTTTTCGATTTATCAAAAAAAAGAAGAGAAAAACATAAACAAAAAAGAGAAACAACAGAAAGAGACACGTCCTAGTTTGTTTGTGTGTTCATAATGTTAGCAACAGTTCTTTTTTGAAAACACAAAAAAAAGAATTAGAACATTGAAATAAGGCACAATGGATGTAGGACATTGCACACGATGAAAATAAAATAATAAAAACAAAGAAAAAACCATCACCTCTTCCACCATGCACTAAATGTCTTTTTCTGTTCGCTCATTCACTTCATTTAAAAGAAGAAAACGAAATAATGTAAAAAAAAATTGAGTCAAAGAACTGTTCAAGGATTTTCTTTCCGGCTGTTTGAACACAAACCATTTTTACAACAGTGAGCAAAGTACTGCTGTTTATAATTTATCGAAATTTTTTGCTTTTGTCATTCTGTTTCTGTTTTATGCAGTCTCTTTCTACTTCTCTTTATGTTCGCATAGATAATATGGATCATACGGTACACTTGGTACACAGTTCACTGCATCCCTTAATAAACGAAAGGTTTATATGATTTCATCTGTCAATGAATATTAATGAATTAGATGTGAACATTCTCCCAGTCCCGAACTAATATTCTTAGTTAAAATTTAAAATAAAATTACGGCTCATCTGATGTCAATGGTCTGAAATTTCATTGAATTTGTCTCAGAGTGTCTGCCGTTCATTGCGATATGCATAATGAATGGGTTGGCGAAATATGGCTTCAAATGTACATTTAGCACAGCAAGTTACACGTATATCCTTTTACACACGTTTTACCTTGGCATCGTGCGATTGATGACTTACATATTGTTTAAGTTTCTGTCAACGATGTCGTTTTTAACTCTGTGCGAAGTACTGGGGAGTTTTAAGACTGTTATGCCGTTTGTTAAACCGTATAAAATTCGAAGCAGACGGTAAAGGCAAAGCATTTGTCTACTGGTCATAGATGACGAATCCGCAAAAAATGTCCCTCTTGAGCTAGGGCCTTAGAAGTGGACGGCTACTTGACCCAAGGCGTTTTATTTCTTGTTTCATTTGAAACGTTAGTGAATAGCGAATAGGATGTGGTACGAATATTATGAGTTCCTGTGAACTCTGGTCTCCGATGTGAAACCAACAATCTTTAATTTTATTAAGTGAGACATAGACACCAAAATCTGAAGTGAAAGCATTTTTGCTTATGTCGTCTACAGCTGGGCGAACTAGCAACCTCTGGTTTATAAATCCAGCGCCTACCCAACTCGACCAACGAGACTAGCGAAAATGAAGTCATTTCAGATGTTTATGTGCCACATTTAACGTTAACTAATGCCAACGATTCAAACCGGTCTTCGCGATGAACAATGTCAACATGAAGCTTGTAATGAATTATAAGTTTTTCTTACTTAAGGAGAAATTTAAGTTCTAATCGGCTTCGCCTCGTTAGGACAAGCTTACGACTAATACTCAAAAATTCCACTTTTTATCACTCATGACAAAGTATACAATTTTAGGAACTCTATGTAATAATAATAATGATAGCGTATGGTTACTGTTCAGCCGGGAGGACACATTTTAAGTGAAAGATTCGGCTACCATTTGCTGCTATAGCTAGTGAAGGTACTCTATGTGTATTGTCACAGTCGGCCTGCGGCTTCGAGTTTTCAACGGCTCGTCACTTAGTTCAGAAAATACCTATTTCATCACTAGCATTTGATACCAAGCTCAATGTGTTCCTACTACAAAAAAGTTCAATGCCTGTTTCGCAACCGACCATTTAAATACGCACAACACAGAAATCGAAAAGCTACACAACATCGTTCCGTTTGTGTACCGTAATTTTTCATATATAATTTAAAAACTGAAACAAAATAATCGTTTTTTTGAGTTCAAAACCCCTTTCGTTTCATTAACTAAACGTAACTAGCAATCAATTTGGCGTGGAGTTTGTGTGTGTGTTTCTCCCATATTTTATGCAATATTCTCTGGAAACATAAAACATGCGGTTGGTTAATTATAATGAGCTTCGTATACACATTTTCATGTGCGTGAATAATTATTTTTATTAGCATCTGACCTACCTAAACAAAATACATGTTGTCTGTTTGCCGTAACGGATTCAAAAGATTTTGATTTTATAGTGCAGTTGGACTTGTGTTGAGTTTTGGGAATGGTAAAGAATAAAGATTATAAATTCAAGTTGCAGTTAAAATGCGTCGGCTTTGAATTGTTGGTTGAAAATCGTATTCCATCACAAATAACTACTGAAAAAGCAACAACAAGTCAGATGTATACGAGCAATGGAAAGGTGGTTCTTCTTTTAATTGACAAATTGATTTAAAACAGCAGAACGTTTTTGGTCTTTCTCAATTATTCAAAAATCTTTTTTAACCTTTTTCCTTCAAAATGTCGGCATATTGATCCATTAAATTCCAATTTTACATAAATTTGGTTAATGGCAGCCTATAGGTACTACTCTCAGTATTACAGAGGGAATAATTTGATTGACTACATTTTCTTCATTACTAGAATTAACACGATTACACCAATCAATTTGAGTGCTTTGGCTTTGATTCTAATGTTCGGTTAAACCTCCTCACCATTTAAATCAATTTAGTTCATTCTTTCTATTAATTTAAAGGCTACTCCTGTTATCCAAGATAAGTTATCACCTACTTTTTATGCTCTAGCCAGTTCAAATTCTAGCCAGGCCACTTCTTACCCTCGTTGATCACAAATTCTGCTCCAAAGCTTTTCAATTCTTGTTATATCATTCTTGTTTGCCACTAGTCTCGTCTAAATAGTTACCTGTTCGCGTCTATAATACTTCAAAGATCTTCAGAAAAAGGTCAGTTAAATGTTAAACTTGTCCGCCTCGATAAATTACGGCGAAAATTCGTGAGATACACTTTTCTTCTACTTTCCTTTTTTGCCTGTAAATCATTTAAAATGTATGAATGGATAGGACGGATCATTCATAAATCATGTCCTCTCTTTTTGCAGATTGTCCTTGGACGTAAAAAAGTGAAGTTTTCGATGTACATTGTACACTGACGAAAAAGTTTCGAAAAACTCAGCTCTAGCAGGTAACTTTGTCTCCAGGTATATCAATAGCTGCCACAGCTGTAGCGCCCCATACAAAAAATACAGCTGCGACAGATAATTTAGATTACCTGGAGACAAAGTTACCTGCTACAGCTGAGTTTTTCGAAACTTTTTTGTCAGTGTAGACGTAAGCGTTGGACGTGTAAAAAAACAACATTTTACTTCTGATACGTACTTTGTCTAAAACGTCGAATTGTACAGGTTACACGTAAAATTCTACGTTTTAGAAGTACAAAGTACATATCAGAAGTAAAATGTTTACGTCTACAATGTACATCGGAAATTTCTCAGATTTAACATTACTACTTGCATTTGTGCAATAAAGGATATGCTGATCTGAGCTAGTGGAAAAAACCCAGTAGTACGGTAAATGATACTGACACTTCGATTTCCTTGAATTCATAAGAAAACACAAATCGTATACTGGACCAGTATTAGTGATATTTTGTCGCACACGGCCTGACTCTCTCACATATAGTGCGATAAAATACCTTCATTCGATTCCATAAATAACTGTTAGCGTAAACAAGAGTCGTATAAATTTGGACGACACACACCTTTCTCATTATCGTTACACACAACATTTGAATTTCTTCATTTCAGTAACATTAATGCAGCCTGCTTCATTTCATTAGCGGAAATCCTGTGTAGATCAATCGTTGCGTCATTATACGGACGTTTAGAATCACTGAAAATACCCCACCTGAAATGCCTTCAAAAAGGAAGGCACAATCTATTAACGAACAGAGCTTCTGCTCCTCCCTACTCACTCAAGGTTCACGCGTTCACGTTTCTGGATGTCTAAGCAAATTTGTAGTTTTTTGCTTCTACGTTACAATAGGAGTAAACCATTATGGTGCGTAAAGTTCGTAAGTATGGAACTTTCGTGAACTTTTGACATTTCTCTGATATATTTTACGTCAAAAGTCTACGAAATCACCATACTCACGAACCTTACGAACTTTAATGGGTTAACCCTTATATCTCTGGCAATATCGATAAAATACGGTAATAGTACATTACTGGCTCCCTGGGACATTTCTTGTTGAGGCGTGTGGGAAGGTTGTATTTCGAGCCGAAAAGAAAAAAAACCCAAAAAATTTCCCTGCGAGACAGTTTTGCGGCCAAAAAATGTGAAAAACTGATTTATGTTTACATGGTAATCTTGCGCATTTTCTGGCCGCAAGACAACAAAATGTTTTGCAATAAGAAATCACGGATTTTTGATTTCATTAAGATTTAATGCAAATGTTGTGCACGTGAAAGGTGAATTCTAAAAAATCTCAATTTTCCGTTTCCATTTGAAGCTGGCCATTTATGAAATTAACATGAACACCGCGGATACACGTAACGAGATCTTGCTATATAAACAAGATGCACGGAATGTATTTTCTTCTTTCCTAATGTCTTCTATTTCTTCATTTATTTGTCTTATCATTTCAACATGCTCTGGGGGTGGTATTTACATTTAAAATTTTCGAAAACCATGCCTCGGATTTTTCTTTATGAATTTTGTCGGAGGTCGGTCCCAAATGTTTTATTTTATGGGAAACCTCCGTAAACCTAAAAGAATATCGACTTGTTCGTATGAATATATTTCCCCATTTTAAATTGAACTTTCACCTATAAAATCGTTGATTACTTCCATTTCCATTGATATATTGCCTCACTGTATTTTCAGAGCCCCAAGTTACCACATTAACCGAACTAGCTGCTAAATGTGTCGCTTCATTCATACCATTTGAACTAGTCGAACATGTTTACCCGCCAGTACCGGAACAACTGCAACTGCGAATTGCGTATTGGAGTTTTCCCGACAATGAGGAAGACATCCGATTGTATTCGTGTTTGGCGAATAGTTCAGCCGATGAATTTCACAGAGGAGATCAGCTGTTCAAGAACCGTCTGGTAAAGGACTCCCTGCAAATTGGTTCGTGTTTACGGTTCAGGCAGTAAAAACAGTGAAATGTACAATGTTTTGCTTTTCTCGTTCACCATATTAGGTTTTCATTTATCTGCCACAGTTGTACATTGCAGTCCACCAAGAACACAATTTAATGTAGCTGTTACATTCGATCGTCGTCGCATATCATCATGTAATTGTACATGTAGTTCAGCGGCGTACTGGTGTTCTCATGTGGTAGCTGTGTGTTTACACCGAATACATTGCGTAGGAGCATTTTTCTCGTTCGACCATAGTTCGACTGACTAAAGTTTTCGTTTTGATTCTTCCCCGTAGCCGAATGAAGTATGTCTACGAGCTCCGGTTTCAGAATCCTTGACACGATTGCAGAGAGATCAGCTGCAGAAGTTTGCTCAGTATTTAATCAGCGAATTACCGCAGCAGATATTACCAACTGCACAACGTTTGTTGGATGAATTGCTGAGGTAAGTTCTTTAGAAAAAAATGCTTCTTTTAATGTAATGGCATTCAATATCGTAAATTTTTGCCACTCAGCTGTCAGCCAACAGCAATTAACACAGTATGTGGTGCACCGGATCCAACAGCTGGTGCATCTGCCAATGATCAAACGAACTGGTATTTGGATGAGAAAACGCTGCACGACAACATCAAAAAGATTTTGATAAAATTCTGTTTACCCGCACCGATGGTGTTCAGCGATGTGAACTATTTAACTAACTCGGCACCACCGGCTGCAGCCGAATGGAGTTCACTGTTACGACCGTTACGCGGACGTGAACCGGAAGGCATGTGGAATTTGTTGTTGATAGTGCGCGAAATGTACCGACGCTGTGATCGTAATGCCATAAGATTGCTGGAAATCATCACCGAAGAGTGTATGGTCTGCGATCAGATATTGGTGTGGTGGTTCAATACGAAATTGTCGTTATTATTCGGCACTGGTGGACACACCGGCGGTAAACATAGTAATACACATAGTAATGCAAATGCATCACAGCACGCGTGCAGTTCTCTGTGCGACGAAATAGTAATTTTGTGGCGTTTGGCTGCATTGAATCCCGGCCTAGCGCCGGACGAGCGAGACATGTTGCATGCTCAATTCACAGCTTGGCACTTAAAAATTTTGGACCGAATTGTAAAATGTCGTGTGCAGAGTTCGTCGTACAGCAACAAGCACCAAAACAATTTACGGACCGATGCTGAACTGTTTATTGGATTTAAGCCAGCTATTGAAGCGTGTTATTTGGATTGGGAGGATTATCAAATACCGGGTATAACACACACGCAAGACACAAATCCCATGTACCATTGTCCGTTCACTTGTTTCAAACACACCGATTCAAAGTGTGACACACAAAGTCAGGTCAATTCAAGTCAGGCGGTACTGTCGACACATAAACGCTACAACTACATCATATCCGATCATCATCATCAATTAAAGCGTTCATATCGAGCTTACGCATCGAGTAGCAACAATAGCAGTAATAGCAGCAGTGACAGTGTGAATTTAGGACGTAATCCGTTGCCCAACGAACCGGACGATTGTAATCGATCGAGTGCGTCCAGTGAAGGCTTTTGCGAGAATGAAGATGACGGTGTAGATAGTACAGTGTTGGAGCATTCACAAGCAACAGAGGACGTTTCCGACACAAATAAATCGAGTGGCACGGAGATGACGACAACAACGAAAGTTAAATCAAACGAAAATGATTCTCAAGGTGGCGATTCGTCCAGTTCGAGTGTCGTTCTAGACGACATCAAATCGAATCGAAAGAATAGTAACAATGTGAATAAAACAATGACCAGCGTTTCGACGTCATTGACCAGTAATTTTTCTAATTCAAATGTTGTGAACAACAGTGCAAGTGTAAATAGTAAAAACGCGAATATATTTAGTGTAAGTAAGTCGAATAACATAGTGAATTATGAGGATGATGCTATTGCTGGTGGTAGTAGTAGTACTAGTACTAGTTCAGCAATAACAGCACCGTCAACAAAAAGTGCCAACGAACCGAATCCATCTGTTTCATCATCTCTTTCATCATTTAATGCAAAATATTTGCAACCAGTTCCCACAGCCAATATAAATGCCACGGCGATATCATCATCATCGTCGTCGTCGTTACCCGCAACAACATCTACTTTAGCTATCCCATCAACGTCAAACACATTTGTGCCACAACCATCAACATCACGTGGCGATGTTGCAGTCGTCGAAAAGTCAACGGAACCGAAAACCGAAACAGTCGAGGAAGACCGACGACCATCGAAAGATGAGAGTGTGTCCAGCTCAGGTAGCCAACAGTCCGACGAATTCAACATGTACTACTACGACTCGAAGACGAATCAGAACAAATTGCTGGAACAGCAAGCGAAAATCGATCAAGGAACCAACAAAGCTCAAATATTCTCGAACATCAAACCAACGGAAGATGCCTGGGACATACTGTTTGCTCGGGCTGAAGGATTACATGCGCACGGTCATGGCAGAGAAGCTTGCTACCTGGCAGTTCGGTTGGCCGAAGAAATGTTGGCCCATCCACCGAATTTAATGATTGAAATGCCACCGCCAATGAAGCGTAAGGGAAAGAAAATGAATGTCAATCCCATTTCACATCAGTTAAGTGTTCTGGCGTCTGGAACATTATCGAAGTGTGCTTTCTTATGCATTGTCTTGGCGGAGAACTCGGAGCATTATCATTTGAGTTTTCGGATTTGTTTGTTTGGCTTAGAAATGCCTCGTCCGCCAGCAAGCACAAAACCACTTGAAGTAAAACTTGCAAATCAGGAAGCGGATCTGTTGGGCCTGTTAAAACGAATTCCATTGGGTCACATGGAATTGAATGTAATTCGAGAGAAGGCCGAGAAATTGCGCGACGGTCAACTGCGCTCTCGCGGTGAAGCACTGCTGCCGATTATGTTGGCTAGTTTCATATTTGATGCACTAGTAATGCCATCGGTAGCCGGAAAGGAAAGATTGAAAGTTATGTCAATGTCGTATCGAATACCGACCGACGAAAATCTTGGATTTGAAGCAGCCGTTGCCGCTTTAGGACTTAAAGCAAATGTTTCGGAAGCAGAACATCCTTTGCTGTGCGAAGGAACCCGACGACAACGTGGTGACTTAGCATTGACATTGCTGTATTACTACAAAGACGAACCGCGAAAGATCGCCCGTATCATGGACAAACTGATCGACAGGGAAATTCATACACTCATCAAAACTCAACTCTTGCCTTCGTATTACTCAAATAATCCACCAGTTCGTACGCAAGCCGCTCAAGCCCGACGTGAAGAACAGGATTTAGCCGCACATTACAATAACGAACATTTCCAAAACGATTTTTGTACAAACTCTCGGCCACACAGCAGTACTAGTGCCGAATTAGAAATTGGTATGAGTGCTATGTGTCTGTCGCAACAAAATACACCGACAACGTCCAACAATCAGGGTCAACCAGTGGCACCCACAATTACGAACACAAACGCTCGCTCAAAGGAATCACGATATAAAGGCAAACGTATTTATCCGTCGATACCGAATCAACCGTCGGAGGCGAGTGCACATTTCATGTTCGAATTGGCCAAAAATGTCTTAACAAAGGCTGGAGGCACCAGTTCAACGTCATTATTCACGCAAGCAACAACCAATCAGAATCATCATGGACCTCATCGGGCGCTGCATATGTGCGCTTTTCAACTGGGTCTCTATGCGCTGGGACTTCATAACTGTGTCAGCTCGAATTGGTTGTCGCGAACTTATTCATCGCACGTATCATGGATTTTAGGACAGGCAATGGAAATCGGAGCACCGGCCATATCCTTTTTGATTGATACATGGGAAGGTCATTTAACGCCACCAGAGGCTGCTGGAATGGCGGATAGAGCTTCAAGAGGATGGGATAGTAATATGGTGTATCCCTCAGCCGAATTGGCATTGTCGGTTTTGCCTCATGCGGCTGCTTTGAATCCGAACGAAATTACCCGAGCTATTTTGCAGTGTAAAGAGCAAAGTGATCAGATGCTGGAAAGAGCTTGTTTTACCGTGGAACACGCAGCCAAAGGAGGTGGTGTGTATCCAGAAGTATTATTTCAAGTGGCTAAATATTGGTATGAGTTATATATGCGAAATTCACCTCATGGCCACGACATCCATGACGACAATCATCACGTCGACCACAATGTTCAACTGGCAGCTATAATGGACGTTTCTGACATGCAACAACAATCGCAACCGGTTCCAAATCCACAAGTTGTTGTTACTGCTTCCCCACCACAACCATATCAGCCAGGTGTCACAACAATTGCACCAATTTACGGACCATACGGCTTTGCTTGCCAAGGCATCTATCATCATCACAACATAGCGTATCCACATAATCAAATGCAAATGTACATTTCCGCACCGCAAGCGTTTCAATATCCACCGCCGACAAACCAACCACCACCATTCGTTCATCAACCGGTCGGTGCAACATTCCAATCAATGAATCATTCGGCTGTTGCATCATCTGGCTTCACAGCAATGCAATGTCCCACTGGTCAACAATTCCAAGTTCCCGTTCAAGTACCACCACCAACTCCAAACGTTCAAATCCAACCCAATATGCAATTTTTCGTTCCACCTCCCGCTCTTCCTCCCAATGCAATGCGAACACAACCTCCACCACAAGTCGGTTCACTTAATCAACCGCCGCCAAATCAACAAATCCAGCAGCAAACAATGCAACAAATGCAGCCACACGGTGTTGTTTACGGTGAGGATACTCCCTGTTTTGCGAAAACTTCTTTTTCTAAATATTTTCTGTTCTAGGAAACACATTCATTCAACCACCGCCATCTCATCCACCACAACGGCAGCGTCACATTCATCACTTCAGTCCACAGCAGTTGCGCTATCTACTCGCTGCGTACAATGTTGGTATGCTGGCTATGGAAACATTGGCTCGTCGGGTGCACGACGATCGTCCACAAGCCAAATACGCACGAAATCCGCCGTATGGTGAAGATGTCAAATGGCTGTTACAAATCTCGAAAAAACTTGGCACGCAATATCTACATCAGTTCTGCGTCTGTGCCGTAAATTCAATTGTGAGTCCGTTCGTTTTGCACGACGTCGCCTTAGAATCAGCTCATTTCTTGGCTCGGAACAATCCTACGTTGGTCATGCAACATTTGCGATCTGCGTTAACTCCATTGGTTCAAAAGTGCCAACAAATGTAAGTGTGATGATGTGACCATGTGCGGTTGGAATGATTTTTTTTTTTATTTTTGCCTCAGGTACATTCAATGCATCCATCAAAAATTGTACCACTTAACCGCGGCTGATTACGAAGATTTCGCTAGCATCATCTTAGCGGCCCGAGCTGCATTCCAAATTACACCCGAGGGAAATAATCAGTTCAAAGACTGGATCCAGACCATCAGAAGGTTACTACACGAGTTAGTTAATGAAAGAGAATTGCCAATCTTTACAACTTTCTTTTCCCCAAAAACCCCCAATTTCAGATCGAAATCGTGCAAAAAGGATCTCTGGGCGCAGATAAACACAGCCCTGCAAAGTAACTCTAAATGACAAAGACTGGACTCGGCATGTTCCGAAATCGTTTCATCCGCACCAAGTGGATGTCCTCAAACATCACAATCTTCACAAGGACAGCAGATATCACAGAAACAACAACAACAGCAGCATCAGCAGCAGCAACAACATCATCATCATCAACAACAACAACAGCATAATCATCACCAACAATCAGGTGCACATCAACAATTAAAAGAATCTGCTGCCACCACAAATTTAGGTAATCTAACGGTACAACAATCCATTGCACAATCGTCATCGACTAGCAATGGGCCGGCTGTTCCGTCAGGTATGTACTCCACTGCAATGTTAACGCTGACCGCTGCTCCGAATCAAAATCTGAATGTTATTGCGGCACCGATCGTTGTGGACATTTCAAATTTTACCGTTAATTGCATTACCCAACCCACACCGTACGATAACAATAATATGTGAAACGACTTCCGTTAGTGACACGGTTAGGACTTTGTTTTCCCTTTTATTTTCCTTTTTTTTTGTATTAACTTTCCTAAAATTAAATTAAATTTTAGTTTCACGATTTTTGTACGGGAAACGGCTATCAAATTTCAAACGCAGTTTGCTTCACAGCTGATTCACTCATGCAAACAGAACGGCTATGTTATAGGGTTCTGCCACTATCACTCGTGTGGTGTTAAGTCCGTGTAACCAGTTTTGTTTGCATTAGTGAATCAGCTGAAAATCAGCTGTAGATAACTTAGGCTGAAATTTGATTGCCCATCCCCATGTACGTT